>NC_073692.1:214132947-214432947 GCF_029784155.1 Uranotaenia lowii | reverse complement strand
TACTAAATGGACAAAATTGCTAAATGGGACAAAATCGACAGAATTGGCAAAATTGACAAAACTGACAAATTGGACAAAATTGACAAAGTTAGTCAAACTTACATTTTGCCACTTTTGTCGATTTCGTCAATTTCGTCAGTTTTGTCTATATTGTCAATTTAATCAATTTCTTTAAATAAGTCAATTTAGTAAATTTCGTCAATGTGGTTACTTTTCTCAATTTCATAAATTTTGTTTATTTTGTCGAATTAGTCATTTTTTTTCAATGTTGACACATTTGTCAGTTCAGACACTATTATCAATTTTGACATTTTATAATTTTTTCCAATTTGATAAATCGGTTATTTCCGACAGGGTTTTAAATTTTTTTTTCCATTTTTATCCTTTTTGTCATTTTTGTCAATTTGACCAATTTTGTGAATCTTGCTTATTTTATCAATTTTGTTTTTTTTTATTTTGTCCATTTTGTTCAAAATTTTGTTATTTTTAATAATTTTAGAAATGTCTAGCATTTTTGTTTACATAGTATTTTTTTTACTTTTGTCCATATCGACCACTTGGTTAATTCAGTCAGTTTTGCATTTATGTTAATTTTTTCAATTTTGTCTTTATGCTAATTTTGTCAATCTTTTAATTTTTATAAATGTTGCCTATTTTTTCTAATTTTGCAAATCTTGACAAATTTTGTCAATTTTGCTTTTTTTGTCAATATTCTTATTTTTCAAAATTTGGTCAAATTTGTCTATTTTAACAAAAATATCATGCATCATCAAAGTAATTCACTTCAGAGGTTACCCAAATCAAATGTTGAATTATTTGAAACACATAATTGGGGATATTTTTTAAATTGAATTCTTTAATAACTCCAAAAATTGTACATTGAGATTAAACTTATCAAAAAAAAATCATAGAAAGGATTGAAATAATATGAAAATTAGGTTATTTTAAAATACTTTCATCTGAAAACCAATTTCAAAGGAAGATTTTTTTTTATTATTTGAAGAGTTTGCGCCGGGGTCTTCAGATCCTCCCCAAAATTTAAATTTTGATTCATTTTTATCATACGATTTTTTTCAGATTTCTAAAAGTATCATTTTTGGGCTGAGATTCGGTTAGATTTTTTTAGTCAATAAAATTAAACCATAATTCAAAGCTTGAAAGTCAGTTTGCTGCAAAAACTTTACAAAGCTCGTAAAAATAGTTTTTTTAACTGCTTTTAAAAGTACTTTTGCTCCCATGTTGTTAGAAACAGTTGTTGAGTGCAGTTGTTTTACCATTGTTTGTCTTTGATGCAAAAAAAGAGATTTATTGTCATGTTTGACAAAAGAAGAAATCGATTTTTGTCCCAGCTTTATTTACAGGCTGTAAGTAAGGCTACAACCCACTGTCAACTTTACTGAATCGAGTTTTTTCTGTATAACTTTGTTAGTTTATCAGTTGTCGGTGATTGATTTTACGTAAAACTGAAAAATAATCGTTCTTCCAAACACCATATCGCCAAAACTTGAGCTAGTAGATAACATGAATCTAACAACAGATTTGAATTCAGGAAGAAATTTTTCTCAAATTGGTTATGAAATAGCGACACCAAAAAGCCTATTTTGTGAAAATACATAGCAATAAGCTAGTTTGATCCTGCTCAAGTTCAGTATTGCTATATTTATGAAAATGATTACTGTCGAGTTATTAGTTTTTTTACTCTTTCATCTACCAATTTCTCGACTACTTCACTGAAAACGCCGATACTTGAAAAATAAACATAATTTATAGAGTGTGTGAATACAATTCAATCATTATGAAAAATTGCTGTAGCGTAGTAGCGTTTCAAGATTTTTTTTCTTTTCTGTTTTATACGTCTTATTTTCAAAGCGTGCACGAACAAACAAGCACTTTCACACAGATGTCCCTGTCAGAAACCATTCGAACAACCCTCGTGCTAAACAGTGATTTGAAGGAATTTCTAATTCTTATTTTTTTAAATTTTCATTTTCACCAGAGATCACGGAATCTTAAGACATTTTTATTTTTGATTTTGAAAACGAACACAAACAGATACAGGATCTCAATGAAACTTGATGTTTCCTCGAAGAGATTCCATTTTTCTTAACTCTAAGCGCACATCTTTCCAGGATATGATAGCTAGCATCTTACAAATGCTAAAACCACCAACCCACAGAAAATGTACTATGTATGCTGTGACCGGGATTCGATCTCATGTCCGCTGGCTTAGTAGACATGAAGGCTATCCTCTACGCCACAGGCTGCTGCACGGGCTGATTGAAACTGGTTTAAACAATTTGATTTAAAAAAATATTTTAAAATGTTTTTGAATATTTAGAATGGACTGATTCTAATATTATTTGTTTTAATAATCTATTTGTCATTAGAAAAACACTCATACAAAAATAATTATGATGGATTTTCCACCTTACAAAACTTCCACTTTTTATTGAGTTTTGGAGAAAAAAAAACTCACAGGGAAAAAAATATGGTAGGGTTGCGTCCATAAGCGAGAAAAATAACAGACAAATTTTCACGTACTGCCATAATTCAAAAACAACAATGTTGCATTCCCAATTCGATTAAGCAATAATAACGATCAAATAACGCTCCTCTCCATAATTCGTTTCTTCCTTCTTCCACACGAAGCTAATCGATGTGATAACTGCCGCCGTCATTCTTAAAGCGGAAACCGACACGATAGGCAAACATCCATAAAAATGGAGACACTCGTGTTGATCGTCTCCTCCTGCAGCTGGAACAAGTCACCTTCCGCTTCTTTTTATTCGAACGATTGATTTTAAAACCTATGCCAAGAGTTTTGTTTGACTTTCCAAAACAGCCGATTAGTTAGTTAATTTTTTTATCCAATAATTTGAAAAACTATCATATTAAAGGACTATACATGGTTCATCACTCTTTTTGCAAATGTGACAGCGTTGATCCGCGAGCTGATTAGAAGAGTTTTTTTTCTGTCTGCCTGTCAAATCGACAGCCGGCATTATTGGATAGCAAACGGCAAGCAGGGGGTGCTGCACCGAAGAAAACTGGCCGGCTAGGCCTTAGTTCATATTGACTCTGGGAGCTAAACGCGGAGAGCATCTCCCTGAGCTGAGCTAACAAACAGTGTGGTTCGAGGAGCGCGGCTTCGTTATGCAGAGAATGCGGGGCTCGTCCGCGTGTGATGTAGCCACCTCGATCCGCGCTGCAACAGCTCCACCACCTTCTCCTTCAGTCCAGCGGCGGTTTCATTCTGATTCTTTCGACCAAACCAAACCTCTCCTATACTACCGCCTTCCTGTGTAGTCGGACTTACCTACCCAGCAGAGATCAAGAACTTGTACGGAGAAAGGAAGTTTATAACACACCCGCTGGAACCACGACTGCTTCCGCAACGCAACCCTTGCTCTTGAGCTGTTGAGCTCACACATTGGCGGGCGGCGGCCTGCGGTTCAGTATATGGACGAAACGAATGTTCTTCTAGTTCTGCCGCCTTCGACGCCGCCACAAACGACGCCGTTCTTTGTTTAGTCATGGGGAAAACGCAAAACCAGAACTGCTGCTCCACACACTCTAGGCTGTCTGCTTTTGCTGCCTTGCTTGCTTGCTGCTGCTGTCGCTGTCGGTCGGCCGTCGGGTGAGTTCGAGTTCAATGTTTTTGAACTTTGGGGGGATTCTCAGAGCTCCCCTATGGAAATTCTCCCGCTCATCCTCTCCCGAACGTTGAACGAAGGACGGCGGCGGCGACCGAAATTGTGCTCTTTATTCTCGTCCAGTCACTTTAGCCGCCGTCTGAAGGGGTTGGTTGGGTTGGGTGGTAACCTGCTGCCGTTTCCTTCACCTTCACCACCTTCGCCACTAACGCGGCAGCTGCGCTTGTAGTGGTGTCCAGAACGTTTTTCCTAGATGGGGGGTTTTGTTTGGTAGTGGTCGTTGTTCGATGCTTGCACACAGAGAGGAGGCACTCAGTTAAAAGTTTTCGCATTTCACACACAATTTCGGATACACGGCGCTCCTCTCGGTAGGGGGCGCGATGACGGTGTAAACAAAACACGGCAGAGTGTGGTGCGTGCTGTCTGCTTCACTAATCTGTAGATCATTCTGAAGCAACAGAAGGAAGATCATTTTTATAGAAGAAGTCAGGAATAAGATAAAGAAATCTGTCGGAAAATGTTTTTTTTTGTTTTATTACTAAAAAATACCAACGTAAAATCATTATCAATTTGTACCGTGAGCGACATACTTAGTAAGAGAAGTCTAAATTAAAAAAAAGAACTATGTACATATATATTTAGAGATAAAAAATGGAATCATGTATTACCTAGAACACTTTTAAATTTAGAAGTTCAATTTAAATTAATTCAGAAATCAGCTCCTCGAGATCAAACCCGTCAACTTGCTGGCCAATCCAATGTATAAAAACGTCAATATCGCACAAACATTAAATAGTTTATATGGACGACCCCTTTTACCAACTCCTTTGGCCGATCCCTGTTCTTAACTTGGATACCTCGTCAATCAAAGCACTCATGTGCAAATTTTCATCACAATCCGATGTAGGTATAATAACGCCAATATCGCTAAAACGATATTTGTCTTGTATGGACGATCGCCTTCAAAAGGAGTCATCCGAAAATCTAAAATCATTTTTCATCATTCCTGGTCTTAATGAATATCCATGCCCAATTTCAGCTCTCCACATCTTAAGACGGCTGAGGCCTAGAGCACAAACAAACAAACATACAGAAATTGCTTTTTATATAAACAGATTGTAGCTCATTCAGATAGGTTATTGCCCATCAAAAAGACAAAAAATTTAGTCTTGCATACAATGTTTGATTTGGACTGAACTACTTGTATGCAAAGTTGCATTGTCTCCTGCCTTGTACTCAAACTTCTATGTATTTTTTCACTTATGTGCAACTGTTGAAAAGTTTGGGTACAATCAAGAGATTGGAACCTCGACCATATCTGGAATGAGAAATTAAAAATTCGAATGAATTATTTCGAAGAAGGAAAAATATGTGTTTGTATCAAAGAAGTAATTTTTTTCGAAACGACAGTAACGAAGATTTTGGTATCAGAACTGTATCTGAATAAGATAATAATATTTCGTTGAGAAAGACTTGGGTCATAGTTTTGATATTCCCTTCCGATCGGGATTATATCACCTTGTGATAGCATTAAAACAAGATTAAAACTCAATCAGATAGAATATTGACCACCACAAAAATACAAAAATAAAAATCTCGCCCTCAAACTTTCATACTTTTTTTTATTGTTTGTACATACTTATTTCACTTGTTTGTAATGTTGAATTGGTTTCTGCCTTGAATTCAAACTTTTATGCATTATTTTAACCTGCACAGTTCTTGAAAAGTTTGGGAACCAGCAAGGACATGCGAACCTCGACCTGCAGGTTGAAAGGCACACACGCTTCCACAGAACCATGCATCAAAATGACCTTTGATGATCAATCAGGAATGGACGAATGACCCCGAATCTCTGGAGGCATTAAACCTTTCGGTAATAACATTAGACTCAGAATCAGTAGCATCGACATCAAATGATTTGTGGTATTCTCCGCAAATTAGAAATGATATTGAAGCTGTACGGATGTTGGACAAAATAGTTGATTGGGCTGATGCTCCAGATCTCTCGATGAATTACGACATCCTCTTGCGACGTATTAGAGAAATTACCTACCTAACCTAAGGGTCCAGCGCCGATTGACCGGCGCATAGGGCTGAGATAAAAGATCTCCACTGCTGGCGATCCGGAGCCAGCGTCTTCACTTGCTGCCAGCCAAGGTTCTCGTCAACTGTGCGGATTTCAGCGGCTAGACTTCGCCGCCACGAGCTTTTGGGCCTGCCTCTTCTTCGATGTCCATCTGGATTCCAGTCAAGCGCCTCTCTGCAAATCTCGTTTTCATCTCTTCGCAGCGTGTGCCCAATCCATCTCCACTTACGTTCCCGAATCTCGATTTCTAGCGCCTTTTGATGACACCGGCGATGAAGTTCAACGTTTGAGATCCAGTTGCCAGGCCACCAAGCGCGGATGATGTTCCGCAGGCAACGATTCACAAAAACTTGCAGTTTTCGCGTCGTCACCGCATATGTGCACCAAGTTTCACACCCGTACAGCAATACGGATTTGACGTTTGAGTTGAAGATTCGGATCTTAGTTCGTAGAGAGATCTGGCGTGACCGCCAGATGTTTCGGAGACTCGCAAACGCAAATCGGGCTTTTCTGATCCGGGTTTCGATGTCCTTCTTGGTACCACCATCAGGCGTAATCTGGCTACCAAGATACTGGAAGCACTCCACTGTCTCAACCTGTTGTCCAGCTACCACGAAATTGGAACGATTTTCTGTATTGATTTCCATCGACTTGGTCTTTCCGACATTGATTTTGAGACCTGCTGCCTTGGAGCTTTCGGTGAGGTCGTCGAGTTTGCTCTGCATGTCTCGTTGTGTTTGGGCGAGCAAAACAATATCGTCTGCCAGGTCAAGGTCGTTCAGTTGCTCCATTATTGAAGGATTCCATGGCAATCCTCGGTTTGGTCTACAGTCAATCGATCCAGTCAAGATCTCATCCATTACGATGAGAAAAAGCAGCGGTGACAAAATACATCCTTGTCTCACTCCAGCAGTTACCGGGATTGGTTCGGACAAGACACCGTCGTGCAAGACCTTGCACGAAAATGCCTCGTACTGTGCTTCGATGAGATGGACTAGTTTCTCTGGGACCCCTCGTCGTCTAAGAGCAGCCCAGATGTTTTCGTGGATCAGTCGGTCAAATGCTTTTTCGAAATCAACGAACACCAGCAGAAGAGAGTCCTGGAATTCGTTGATTTGTTCCAGTATTATTGGTAGCGTTGAGATGTGGTCCACACATGATCGTCCGGATCGGAATCCAGCTTGTTGCCGTCGGAGTGTAGCGTCGATTTTCTCCTGGATCCTGTTCAGGATCACTTTGCAGAGTACTTTGAGGGTTGTACAGATCAAAGTTATGCCACGCCAGTTACCGCACTCTGTTAGGTCTCCTTTCTTTGAGACCTTTACGAGGATACCCTGCATCCAGTCGGCCGGGAATGTTGCAGTATCCCAAATGTCAGCGAAAAGACGGTGCAACATTTGTGCTGACAAGGCAGGGTCGGCTTTGAGCATTTCAGCAGGAATGCAATCGATTCCAGGCGCTTTGTTGTATTTCATGTTTTTGATTGCCGCTTCTATTTCAGCCAGCGAGGGCGCTTCCGAGTTGACGCCATTTATGCGACTTACTGTGGGCGCCTCGAGCTGCGGGTTCTGTTGGCCATTGCTATTTGTAACTCGGAAAAGTTGTTCAAAATGCTCAGTCCAACGCTTGAGCTGATCTGTTCGATCTGTCAGCAGCTGACCTGCTCGGTCTTTCAGCGGCATTCTTGCATTAGTCCTTGCACCACTGAGGCGGCGAGAAATGTCATATAATAATCGGATATCTCCAATGGCGGCGGCTCTTTCTCCCTCTTCGGCTAGGCAGTTTGTCCAGGCTCTCTTGTCTCGTCTACAAGCTCGTTTAACTGCCTTTTCCAGCTCCGCATATCGTAAGCGGGCGGCTGCTTTGGCTGACCCGGTACATGCCTGCTCAATTCCGACTTTCGCCTTTCTCCGATCATCGATCATCCTCCAGGTTTCATTCGACATCCATTCACTTCTTCTTCCACGAACTTTACCGAGAGTACCATGGCTCGTCGTGATAAAGGCATTCTTGATTCCACACCACTGTTCTTCGACTGTTCCGTCTGTCGGCAACTCCAAGGCTCGGGATTCTAGCTGTTCAACGTATGCCCTTTTCACCTCTGGATTCTCCAACCGGCGGACGTCGTATCGACACCCGACTTTCTCCTCGCGCCGTTGGACACGCGCAACTCTCAGTCGTATCTCGCCAAGGACGAGGTGATGGTCAGATGCAATGTCTGCGCTTCGTTTGTTGCGGACATCAAGAAGGCTCCTTCTCCATTTTCGACTGATGCAGATGTGGTCAATTTGATTTTCTGTTCGGCCATCTCGGGATACCCAAGTGACCTTATGTGCTGGTCGATGGGGGAAGAGCGATCCACCGATCACCATGTTGTTGTTGCCACAAAATTCTACAAACAGCTCTCCGTTTTCGCTCATCTGTCCTAGGCCATGGCGCCCCATGATGCGCTCAAAGTCCTGATTATCGGAGCCAATCTTTGCGTTGAAGTCGCCTAAGTGGATTTGAATGTCACCCTTCGGAATTCTCTCAACCACGCTGTTCAATTGACTGTAAAACTGCTCTTTCTCCTGCAAATCGGCAACGTCAGTTGGCGCATAACACTGGACCATTGTAAGGTTTCTAACCCGTGTTCTGAATCTGGCTACGATTATTCTTTCGTTTATCGGTTCCCATCTTATGAGGGCCGCATGGGCCTGCGGGCTTAACAGGAAACCAACTCCTCGTTCCCGAGTAGCATGATCTCCTCGTATGCCAGAGTAAAGCAGTACTTGCCCGGACTGTGTCTTGTGTTCTCCAGTGTTAGGCCAACGGACTTCGCTCAGTCCCAATATCTCTAGCTTGAGGCGGCTAGCTTCTCTAGCAAGTTGAGCCAGCTTTCCTGGCTGGGCAAGGGTCAAAACATTCCAAGTTCCAATTCTAGTCCGTGTTTTCATGCTAAAAGTCGTTGCCAAAGTTCCAATTCGGTTATTTCTTCTCTCAGTTTCTGTAACAGTACAAGATATCAGGAGCAGTAGGTTGTTAGCCTAAAGTCCCTATCCCGCGATGGGGCTGCCATCTTGGACTTAGCTGGCGGGAGCCGCATTTCATAAATTCAGCCGCTCGCTGCGAGACAGACGCTGCTTGAGCCGCCCCTGACCTGGAGAACAGACGCTCGGTTGTTGTTGCACGCCGCCCCTGACCTGGGGAACAGACGCGTGCGGCCACCTTCTCAGTCTGCATGCGACCAAAGCATCCACCGGGGTTGGGTACCCGATCTCCGCTTAGGTTACTCGCACCCCAGCCGGCACCGCGGGGAGGTAGAGATAGGAGTTGTGAATAAGAGGTGATATGACCACTATGGGGTCTCGAGTTGCACATTATCCACCGTTTACCAGCCAGAGAAATTGCTTTGAAGAAAGTTTTACTAATATAAAAAAACAAGCTTGTTTTGTCCGATGCTAATCTACAAACAAGCTTGTTGATCATATCAACGTTTTTTGAATCGTTGTATTTTTATTTTTATTGTATATATCAAATGTGTATAAAACACACTCTTAAAAAATCGTACAACTTTTCTTTGTGGCATTCATAAGTCATCTTCACTATCACTATCAATGTCATCAGCAATGTTTCTTGAAAAAGATATCAGTTGACGCGTTATCAATTAATAATCAACCCAAAAGGAGAATGATTAAATCTGAGTATTTTTACTTTAAACCAAATATGGTGACCAAATCGTGTCAAAAAAGGTGACAACATCGTGGGTAGACAAAATCGGGGGCATACATATTTGGTGCGTTTCATAATCTAGGATTCGCTGTAATATCTGCTTTCAACTTCCCCTTGCTGTTTAACACTCTTCTTAAAACAAACCTTGGCTACGGATACAAGACATACTTGCAAAATTGATTAGTTCTATATTTGGCCAATAAGTGCCTTTGCTGACGACTCGTTTCTTTTAAACGTCTCATCCAAGCAGTTATCAGCCGAATTTATGGCTGTAACGGGGTCCTTCGTTGCGTCTCGTGCTCTAACCAAGCTGTCAATCATGTAACAATAGAAAAGAGATGTAAACGTCAGGAATAGATAGGTAGAAGGATAGTGAGATAGAAAGATAGATCGAAAAGTGCAAATCATCTAAAGAAGTTATCATAGCGAGAAAACGTGGGTGCGAAATTCCTAACATTAACATTCCCCTTCTGAGTATCAGATGTTATAATTAAGACCATATTATCCAAGGTTATAAAATCAGAAGTTGCTAAAGCGACTAAGTAAGTAATCACGCTTCGATAGCAGTAGTTATCAGAAGTGAAGTAGTCGCCACATTTGTCTAATTTTAGAATCATAACCTGACCGGAGATAAAGCTTAGTTCTTTTAGAAATGGGACAGTTACGAATGTGTGTATCTCAAAAACCGTTCGTTTGATCTTAATACTTTCTATGAAAGAAATGATGGTAATCTTATGATAATTCATAAAAAAAATTGAAAAAAAATATTTTTCGTTTTTTGTAAGAAAAAATTCGGCTTTATTCTTGATACATCCCATCGACCGGCGCACACTTTTTTCAGTCATGATATTGATCAGTTTTTCAAACTTATACTTCGTCTATTCTGAATTTTAGGTGGCTACATCCTTTTTCTTCAATTTCTGCTACATTTCGGTCCAATATTTCTCTTTTAGAAGAAACTGAGGGCAGTTTAGTAGATACAGCAGAATGGAAATTAATAAAACTTAATTTTTTTTAAGCCACTTGAAAGCGTTTTTAGTGGATTTTCTACTGGAAAAATCTGACAATAACGAAGCAAAACCACCATGAGATTGAACTAAAAGTATAATCGGGTAGTATAGATCGTAGGTTGGGAAAGGTACATACAAGATTACCCTTTTAAGGCTTTTAAGAACAGTGAAAACCAAAGTTTTCGGTTTGAAAATGGTTGTTTTTTCCACAGCAGCAGAATTTTAGCTTATCATTAAATTTTATACAAAACAACCAGCAAATACATACTTTAATATGCTAGGAACCTTAACACGAGCAGACATGGTAAAGGATTCCAACGCTGGAATTGGTTTGAAATAGGGTTTTTCATAAGTTTTGTCGTCCATCAGAAATCATCTGTCGCAAGCCTCGGTACCGGCTATACAGCTTACAAAGCTTCTGAAACTATCAAAAAATTATTGTTTGAGGTTAGATTTGAATAACTCATCTCTAGACAACAATTTCAGCTTATTGGAGAAAAAAATTTGGACATTTCAGCGATCTACACTTAGTTTTTCGCTTATTCAAAATCAAAAATTCTGGTATGAGACTTGACTTCCCTGATGACCCTCAACCGTTGTTGCCGATCATGTGCTTCACTCCAATGCTTGATTTGAGCTTTGTGGACATTTTTGACAGTGTTTGCATACTTTTCCACAACTCACACACAGTAATTCTTTGAATAATCAACGGTTTTGTTAGGTTTCAATTTAATAATGACGGATTTTAGAGAAAACTGTGCAAAATATTTTTTTTCTTTTTCTCTTGCATCGTAAATATCTCAAAAACGCGTATATTTTAAATTTTGACAAAAATAGGTCTGGAAGTACTTTTCACAGGTAGCAAAATGCTGTCAAAATTTTGAATGTCTGATCACTAGTAAAAAAGTTATTAGCAAAAGAAAGTGTCCCATTTCTAAAAGAACTAAGCTTTACTCAGAAACCACCGATTAAGAAGGAACTTATAAACCATCAATAAGCAGGTACTCAGCCTACCCAACGTAAGCTTGAACCTCTAAATATTTATTTGATTGCAAGAATTATGTATCATTACTTATCCAGGGAACACTGAGGAGATCTTACCTCATTGATCAAGCCGAACATATAAGATCCGTCGTTAAGTGCGGACAACATACTAAACGTAAGTTTACGAACATTATTAACTAATCGCACCTATCTAACATTGTATCGATTATTCAGGGATTTAAAATACAGCATCATAATTGTAAACTGCGTGTTCGTGATCCGGAAATATTGTTGACAAAGAACAATGGCAATCTCGGCTGATAAGTGCCGATAATACACTTGTTGTGTATTATCAACAGATCAGTGGCAAAATCTAACTGAGCAACAGTTTGGTATTTTGAAATATGTTAATGAGTTTTTTAATTAGAGTCAACAATGATTATAATCTCCCGAATCTCCTTTGGACTTACGACCAAGACATAATCAGCTTACTACCTTCCAATTCTTCAATCGATGTTGAAATCGCTCTATCTGAAGGGATTCTGTCCGCAGGTTTGCACCAACTTTGTGATATACCGAAAATTATGCGTTTTTATGACCTCACTTTTTCAAACAACCCTGAGAACCTGAACTTATTCAAGTCACCCATTTCAATCCATCATAGGTCGTACGTCTTATGCCTTGAAATTGTCCATAGCGAATGTCCTTAAGAAGAATTTGTTGAAGAGCTGAATTTTGATTTCAGTAAATGTGATTACGATCTGGTAACTGCTGCTTAGGTTTCAACCGATTGGGAATTCCTTGAAGCTATCGACAATGTTGACTTCGCTCTGGATGCTTTGTATGGAAAAAATATGCAGTTTTAAGGCAAAACGTACCGTTGAAGCACCCAAAAACCCTCAAACTCAAACTGGTGGAACTCCGATCCGAACTACGGAAGGCTCGTAAAAGTTTCAACAGTAATTGTCTGGAGATCAAAGAAGCCGTATGAGATCCTTAGGCATCGAATTTGAAAATCTAAATGATCTGTCTCCGGACATGTTTCGCAACTTCAACAAAATTTAAAACGCGATCCCTAATCTTTCTTGAAATATTTTATAATTAGAAAACGAACCGCATCAATTCCCGTTGATTTGATTTGATATGCAAATATATTAATGGTGCCATATGGCAAATATGTTTGCAGACTTTATCCAGGGCGTTTGTTTGTTCAGCTGTGACTGACTCAGATAGCAACTACCTCGCCTCTTTACAATCCAACGATATCAACATGCCTGTACTGTACTTCAGGAAATCTACGAAAAGTTATCCACAGTTGACCCAACGAAGGGTGCTGGTCCAGATAAGATACATCCCGCATTTTTTAAACTATGCGCCTGCACCTTTAGCTGCCCTGATTTGCCGAGTTCTAAATCAGTCAATCACAGAAAAATCGTTCCCTAAAGCATGGAAAATTTCCGCTATCTCACCAATACATAAATCGGGAAATGTTCACAGCGTGGACTGTACTATTTCGATTTTGAACTCGAAATCTACCGTTATCAACCTTATGAAAGGTTATCTAGTCGATTCTATCTACGTTGACTTTGCGAAAGCATTCGACCGCGTTCCGCATAAAATATTTGCCATTTCGTCAGGTGTACCTAAAGGAAGCCATCTCGGGCCTCTTCTCTTCATAATCTTCGTAAACGAACTCTGTGCAACTCTTCAATCCGATACGCTAATGTATGCTGATGATCTGAAGCTTTTTCGAAAGATTGTCAACACTGTAGACTGTCTCGCTCTTCAAGCTGACATTGCCACGTTAGAAATGTGGTGCCGAGTGAACGGAATGCAGGCCAATGCTAAAAAGTGTAAGATCATTAACTTTACCCGTTCACGAAACATGATCAGTTTTGACTACCAACAATCAGGTTTCTGCTTGGGGAATGTAGAGTCTATTCTTGACCTGGGAGTGAAAATTGATTACAGACTAACATTCTCCGAACACATTGCGTTTAACTCTGCAAAAGTATTTGCTGCACTCGGGTTTCCGCGACGGAACACCGAAGGTTGTTCGTCGGTTCGTAGCATCCTGGAGTATGCCGTCCAGGTGTGGGCTCCTACTCAGGGTACACAACGTAACCGCCTAGAATGAGTTCAACGTAGCTTCATCAGATACGCCCTACAGCGTCTCCCGTGGAATGAACCGCTCCGACTCCCGCCGTATCAGCAGAGATGTGCTCTGATATCCTTAACCACATTAAATAGAAACATTAGTACAAGTCGTATCAAATGTGAGCAAATTTTAAATTTTGGTACCTTGACTCGCCGTGTTGACTCAATATGTGCAATATGTCAATATCTACGTACCTACCTACAAGGTCACTTCGACAACGCCAGTTTTTTGAATACCCTACCATCGTACCGCATTTACCGAAATGTTGTGAACGTTTTAACTGGTGTCACTTGTTTGATTTTATTATGTGTAAACGTAAAGCATGGATCACGACAAATCTGGACGCACTATTTATTTTACCATAGTGCTCCTAGTTGTCGAATCTGAAATGTTTTGACAGCACTTTGTAGAGGAGTGTTTCCTTTATCAGTGTTGAAAATTTCATTACGATTTGTTTTGTTTCAAAAAAGTTACATGTGATGGAATCCACGAGATGAAAATAAATTTTGGACTCCCACGTCATAAACCCGACGTGGTTGGGTTCAATAATCGCGAGATCGTTAAAAATGGACAAATCAACCGTGTGTAGCGCTCTCAAACGTTTCCGTGAGATGCATACTAGCGATCGGCAGGTTCATACCAAGCGTCATAGTGGAATTAAGGATCAGAAACTGCATTTGAAGGTGTTGAGAACGATCAAGGCAAAGACAGGGTAGTCGGACTACGACATCGCCAAGAAATTCAACGCCGACCGGTGCACCAACAGAAAGATTCGTTGGCGCGAAGGAATACGATCCTTTTTTAGTAGCCAAAGGACGTGTCCGGAAGTTATACAACAAGGTTCCAACGAAGTACGACGGATGCATCCTCATGGATAACGAAACGTACGTGAAGATGGATTTTGGGCAGCTTCCTGGCCAAAAATTTTATAAAGCCACTGCAGTGGTGCACTGCACTGGTCGGGGTGATGTCCCCGGCAAGTTCAAATTCGTTTTTGCCGATAAGTTTGCAAGAAAGTGTTTGGTCTGGCTGCGGACGAAAAATCCCGGTTTTTGTGAAAAAAAAGACCATGGACTCCAAAATGTACTAGAAGGAGTGCCTGAAAAACGTTTTTTTCCGTACATTAGATCTCACAAAGGATCTGTAAAGTTTTTGCCAGATTTGACAAGCTGCCACTACAGCAAAGTGGTTCCGAGCCAACAGGTGGATTTTGTCGAAAAGTACATCAACCCACCCAACTGCCCTCAATTCCGCCCTATTGAAAAATTTTGGGCAATTGTCAAGCAGAAGATGAAGAAGAATGTAGGACGACTTGGGATGCAACAGAGATGAATAGATTGTGGAATAAAATAGTTGTTGAGGTCAGAGGATAGGGTGTTCAAACTATGATGAGTGGTGATCGACGTGAATTTCGAAAGTTCATCAAAACAACATCGGGAGAATTTTTTTTATTATTTTTCCTTCTAAGTGCAATAAAAACCCTACATTTTATGTAAAAAACATTTTTATTTCGTTAACATAGCTCCGAAATAGACCCGTTTTAATGCGTCCAGATTCATCGTGATCAATGCTTTAGGTTTAAATTAGTATTAGTCAGAAATTTTTAGATTTATCGGAATGAACTGAAACTTTGTATTCGAGGGTTTTACGGGTCAGAGATGGTGTGTATCAAAAATCTCATTTTTTATGGAAGGGGGGCTCCCATACAAAATCGTCTCTTCTGCTATCTTATATATAGTACCGTTCATAATTGTATAGAAATTGGAAGCACGCGCACTGTCACTTCGACTTTGAACTTCCATAACTTTTTACTCTGATGATATTTTTTGATCAAATTTTCTGCAAAAGATAGATCAACTATCACACTATTATATCACACAACTTGAGTTTTCTGGGGTTTGGGTGGCCTGAGATACAGTAATTCTACGAAAATTGGACCTTTCGGACTTTTCTCATTCAAACTGGCATATCTCAAAAACTACCCTACATATTTTGTTCAAATTTTGCAGAGTTATTGTTGAAATGTAAAACTATCATGTCTGAAGTTTTTGAAAAGTTTTATCGATGGGATCAAAAGTTACGCGAAGTACAATATTTCAGGCATGAACCTAGAAATGCGATTTCTATAGAATTTTGGACGATTGTTTCCATAGGAAAGTCCTATTTTATGTTTAACAACCAGTAAACCTATTTCAACCAAAAAATCAGAACAATATCGCGAGATTCTGATTTCAAAACTCAAATAGATCATTTAATCAATTTTTTCTTTTCTTTATTGCATTCACCAGACGTTTTTTGACTGATTTGTGGAGGAAACGATTTTGTTCTCATGAATCGTCTAAAATTCTATAGAAATCGCATTTCTAGGTTCATGCCTGAAAAATTGTACCTCCCGTAACTTTTGATCCCATCGATCGAACTTTTCAAAAACTTCAGACATGTTAACTTTATATTTCAACAATCACTCTGCAAAATTTCAATAAAAAATGTTGCGTAGTTTCTGAGATATTGCTGTTTGTATGAGAAAAGTCCAAAAAGTTCGATTTTCGTAGAATTACTGTATCTCAGACCACACAAACTTCAGAATGCTCAAATTTTGAGGTTTAATAGTGTGATAGTTGACCTAACCAACGCAGAAAGTTTGATCAAAAAATATTATCAGAGTTAAAAGTTATGGAAGTTCAAAGTTGAAGTGACAGTGCGCGTGCTTCCAATTTCTATACAATTATGAACGGTACTGTATATATAAAAATGGATGCGTTTTCTTTGTAGCATCATACGCATACAAATTAAACCATTTAAATAAGAGTGTATCTTTGATTTAATGTACTTCATGAGTATTTAGTGCTTTGCTAATTTTTCATTATTCAACTGATGTCTGGTTACAGTGCTTATTCACTTTATTATTTGTCACTGGGCTTGTGATACAGCTCAGTTGCTTCCTGAGCCGATGTCCGTGAGTTGTCCCAAGATGTCCTAAGAGTAAACATCGAACACAGTTGTACCAGATAAGTTTTTCAATATTTGTCCGCCAACTGCAACGTTGATTTTAAGTCGCGAATGCCATAAAGATAGTAAAACGACTATAATCGAAACAAAAAAAATTTGTCTCACGACATAAACTGATGAATATAATTCTTCAAATTCACTTAAAATTCTACAACATCCTATAGATCTGTTTTCTTAAGTAATGTTCAGGAAACTTGACAAAACTCTGTTATTGAAATTTTCAATCATAAAATTAATTCGAAGGATTTTCAATTTATATTATCCAACTTCGGATAATTGCTACTTGCTTCTTTAAATGCTCGCACGCCCATGCTTTCGCGGAAGTGCTCAACTTTTCCACTACTGCACTCATCGAAAGGCGATGCCGGGTGGGTGAGTTCTCACAACTACATCCCAAATCACGCAAATCACCCAAACCGACCCGCCAATGACGGCACTCAATGATCGGCTGATGATCGAGACTGGCTTTGTTCTCCATCCATGGTTTCGCTCTTGCTTTTCTGCTCCGGTTTTCCACATTGGGTGACCGGGTGCTGTTGAGTTCCTCTACCCTGCATTGTGTGTGCATATCAAGCTGCTGCTGCTGCCGTCTGATGATGGCAATGGCTTCGTTGAGGGTCGGGACGAGCGATGATCATCATGATAGCATAACACATACCAGCAAGTAAATTGCCGCACGTTGTCGTTCGTTTCGTCGTTTTGTTTGGTGTATGAATGAGAATGACGCCGCAGTCTGCTGGTCCAACGAAGACGACGGCGGCTACAAACTGCTGAACTGAACTAACCAAGCACATGCATTGGCGCGGCGACGACGACGAGAGGGAGAGTGAGTTCAGAACACTGCCTCACAGACAAACCGATTCATATCCAGCCAAGCTAAGCTGAACAAGCAAGAAGCAGCAGGTACGGAGAACAGACTGTAGAGTACGTAGTAGTAGGAACCCTGTTTGGTTTGCGTTCTCCGTCGACGGACGACTACGACGTATCCATACGACACCCCTCTCGGAATCGGTGGTGTGTTCTTTACGGGCCTTGTTCTATTGAGAGTGTGTATGTGTGGGTACGGACATGGCCAGGAGCTGCCTATCCGTGTCGATTCGATGGATGGTTAGGCAGCACAGCTCTTGTCGGTTTCCATAACATTTTATGCTCAACGGCCGCTAGTCGTACTGCAGACTCGACGAGAGTAACAGTGAGTTTCGTGTCTGGCTTCCAGGCACCGAGCAAAGTGTAAACCAAAAATATTGTAGCCTGTTTCCTCCTTTTTGCAAAACTCATACTCCTGCTGATAGAGACACGGACACGGTGCGAATGGCCCATTCGAGCCAAGTGAGTTTTCCCGGAACAGAATTCGAGAGGACTTTAGCCATCCATCCGCGAACGAACGCAAATTTTTACTTCATTTATCTGCTGCTTTGCCTGCCGTCATCGGTTTATTGCTAACTCTAGTGCATGTTGTTCGCCACCGCCAAAGACAAAGTGCGAGGAATTAGCATTGAAAACGTGCTCCGGGAACGTGGTCTCTTTGTCGCGAACTTGTGTGATCGAGGCCATATGTTTGGCGTGTTTGGCCGAATTGCGATTCGCCGAGTGCTCAAGGATTCCGATTCCTGCCTTTGGGGGCAACCTTGAGAAGTGTGCAATGCATCGGTTAAGCTAAGAACGTCATAGGGCCTCGTTTATTGCCCACTGGCTGCTGACGTCCTATACAGAAGGATACCATCTCAATCTCAGAAGAACAAAAAATAACAAAATCTTCAGAACAATTGTATTCGCTCCCAAGTGTATCAGTGTGCTGCTGCTTATAAAAAAAAACAAAAAGATTCGGCAAAGTAGAATATTGTATACCTACCCGATCCACCGTTCTTCGTTTTTCTATCCAGTTCTGCCAGAACGAAAATAAAGCAGATTTTCAGAACTGCTGCATTCCGGCCATTTCTTTATTCTTCTTACCTCGGTCTGTCTGTGCATTTAAACTTTTCGACCGACGACTGAACGATTATCATTTTATTCTTCCATCCACACTCATCCCCCTGCTGCTGCCTTTCGCTGCTCTTGCCCGTTCTTCCCAGACCAATTCATCATTCCTTTCCTTCTGTTTTAAGTCGCATTTTTATTACCATTTTCCCGCTCTCCTGGTCACGCACACGTACGCACCAAGCCAAACACAAAACGGTGCCGAACATCCTGCCTTAAAAATATGATGTTTTTGTGTTGCTCCTCTTATTTTATTTTATTTTCATCTTCCCTGAAACACCGAGACCCTTGATGTTTTCTTAGGCTTCCTTTTATGCGCCCTGTGTGTACCTTCTCATATGTCACCCTCTTCCCTATGGGCGCAGCACCACAACTAGTTTGCTTAGAGCTAGGCCTCAGCAGTAAAACCAGCAACAACACTAACAACAAAAAAGCCTAACCGAAAAGAAGGATCGACTTGACGTGAAGTTCACGGTTTAGTGTGTGTCCCCCCCCTTTTTCAAAGTTTGGCACCGGTGCCACGCCAACTCAACCAGAAAAAAATCCCTTCTGAGTCAAACGGCCAAACAACCCAACGTTCCCTTTTTGATAAAATAGTGTGTGCAACTACGCTCGCGTACCTATATCTATCTCTGCAATCCCAACCCAAACCGATGCGCGATGATGGTGGAAGCAATAAAAATATGCTGGAAGCATAAACATACAAGTTGAAAGTAAAAATAACAAGTAAAATGAAGACGACGACGACGACGAGATGGATGGGTGTGGGTGGGCAACGGCAGGAAGGTTAAAAACAGACAAGTAGCAGCTACTATCATACCTCCCCGCTACTAAGCATAAGTAAGGGGAACTCGGGGGAAAACTGGAGGGACGCTAAACGCATCGGGAAAGTTCTCGAGAACCTAGCTCCGCGAAGATATGCGAAGAATCGAGCATATCGAGTGGCTGGCAGCATGTAGAAGAAGTGATGAATGAAGAAAAGTCGTTGCTGCTGCTGCTGCTGTTGGATGGGAAAACTTATGTTGTTTTGTGTGTTCCAAAAAGGAGGAAGGAAGAAAAAGAAACTTGTATCTTCGGCAGCCGCGCTCTCGCTTGATGATATGTTGAGGAGTTGTGTGTTGTTTTGTGGATGTTTTGGAGTTTTATATGCAACATCCAGGATTGCACCAGGCTGTCTCATGCAATCCACAAATAAACATCCAAGCATTAGGATGATTTGAACACGCTTCAGGGAGTGGGTTTTTGTCCTTCGGTGAACAAAATTTTAAAGGTTTATTTAATTTTTTTTCCAGATTAGTGAAACGAAACAAATGCATGCTAGTTGAAGAAAAAAATCAAGTTTCAAACGAAATCATAAGTAAAGAAAATCGAGCTGTTGAAGTTTTTTGTAGAGATGCTAAAAAGTGAAAACGCCAAGTGTATGTGTTTGTAATTGTTCGTTCCAATGTGTATGGGGAGAAAGAGCAATGAGCATTAAGAATTTGAAAAGTGAATCGTAAAAAAGTTATCGTTATTGTGGGTAAAAGTTAGAAAAAAACAACAAATTAAAAACTGCTAATTAAAACCAAAAAAAAGAACCCCGGTAGAACTTCATTGATGTGCGTGTAAGTAAAATGGCCTCATCTCCCACGCCATCGCTAGAATCGTTACCCGGTGCATCAAACTCGATTGGATCGTACGGTGAACCAACGGACTATCTTTCGGACTCGCCCCTGACCACACTGAGTGGTTCCGGTACCGGTTCGTCGCCCCCGGCCAGTGATTCTGCCATCTGTGACGATTACGTGACCGCTTCGAGCTTGGAGTCGGCCCAGTCCAACAGCTCCGAGTCCCTGTTTCCGCGTTGCACCGGCTGCAAGAGCAAACAGTCGGATGCAGTAGCCAAGTGTATTGATTGTGTAAACTTCCTGTGTGCGAACTGTGTTACGGCCCATCAGTTTATGCACTGCTTCGACGGACATTCGGTGTTTCGCATTGGGAATTCATCTGGGAGCGTGGGGTCAACGACCGGTACGACGACGACGACGATTGCCAACGGTGGTGGATTGGGCCTTCTGGACGGAAGTCTTCTCTCGAACAACATTCTGAACAGCAGCAAAATGATGAATGGATTTGACGTTGCCCCCCATCGTTTGACCTCGTTGAATCTGACGATTAAGGACGACACTAGCAATCTGGTGAAATCAATCATGAACAATGTGATAACGCCACCGACTTCGAATGGGAACGGTAGTGGCGGAAGTGGTGCCGGAAATCTAGCCGTTACCACAGTCAATCAACTCAACAGTCAGCTATCGGCACTTAACGTCACCGGAGAAGGAATGAATGGACAAAACAAGCCAAACTATTTCTGCAAACGCCACACCAACGAACTGCTCAAGTTTTTCTGCAGAACCTGCAGCACTCCTGTTTGTAAAGACTGCATGCTAATCGAACACCCGAGTGGAGTACATGAGTGCGAACACAATCCGGACACGACCCCGAAACAGATCGAAAGTCTTCTTCACACCGTCAGCGAAGTTCGCGCCAAGGCCACCGAGCTGCGAACGCTGATCAAAAATGTTGAACACAGTTCCCAACGTATCCAGGTGCAATATCATAAGGCTCAGAACGAAATCACCGACACCCATCAGTTCTACCGCTCGATGTTGGACGAGCGCAAAGCAGAGCTACTCAAGGAACTGGAGAACTTCTACAACACGAAAAATATGTCCCAATCGGTGCTGCTGACCAAGAGCCAGGATCAAGTTGACAAGGTATTGCAGAGCTGCGAGTTTGTCGAACGCCTTAGTAAATGTGCCGGCCTAGCGGAGACAATCATGTTACGAAAGTTTATGGAAAACAAACTGCTACTCTTCCCGGCTATCACGCAAGATCTGCAATCCTCCTACGAGCTGGAATTTGTGTCGAACTATCAGGCGATTCAGGTTGGTGTGCGAAACACTTTCGGCTACATCCGATCCAATTCAGACATGACATCTACGACGAAGCAACCACCGATCGCTCGGCCTACATCGACAAACCAGAACGGAAACAACGGAATAATCGGCTCCAACAATCTCATCATGACCAATGGCAACAGCCCATCGAGCAGCACTGGCAGTCTGAATCTGATCCAGCAGAACCCCCTCATGGTGAACGGAGGTCTCAATGGCCACCTCAACGATCGCCCGTTCTCCGGAAACAACGGCAACAATGTCAACGGTATCAACATGTCCACTTCTCCATCGCAAAACAACGGCGGCTTGTCGTCCTTCGATTCGAACATAATCTCGAAGCGCTTCAACAGCGCCAACAGCCTGGGACCATTCGTGGGCGAAGTCCAACCGCTACAGCCCCTGAACCCCTACGAAAAATGGAGCAACGGTGGAACTGATATTTTCAATAATATCAACGATCAATACACCATTCCGCTGAACCACATACCCCAGGAATCGATGATCGACCTCAGCTCCAAGCTGATGAACACGACAATCTTCCCACCGAAGTCGCAAATCAAGCGACAGAAGATGATCTACCACTGCAAATTTGGTGAGTTCGGTGTCATGGAAGGACAGTTTACTGAACCCAGTGGCGTGGCTGTGAATGCTCAAAATGACATCATCGTTGCCGATACCAACAATCATCGGATTCAGATCTTCGACAAGGAAGGCCGGTTCAAGTTCCAGTTCGGCGAATGTGGCAAACGTGACGGACAGCTGCTGTACCCGAATCGAGTCGCCGTGGTGCGAACTTCCGGGGACATCATCGTAA
Source organism: Uranotaenia lowii (assembly GCF_029784155.1). Classification (NCBI taxonomy): domain Eukaryota; kingdom Metazoa; phylum Arthropoda; class Insecta; order Diptera; family Culicidae; genus Uranotaenia; species Uranotaenia lowii. The sequence goes on along the minus strand of NC_073692.1, from coordinate 214,410,606 downwards.
CGGAAAGGTCACCGACCCACCAGATCCAAATCTACAACCAATACGGACAGTTTGTGCGGAAGTTCGGTGCAAATATCCTGCAGCATCCTCGCGGAGTCACAGTCGACAGCAAGGGTCGCATAGTGGTGGTAGAGTGCAAAGTTATGCGGGTCATTATCTTCGACCAGTCGGGTAATGTGCTTCAGAAGTTCGGATGCAGCAAACACCTGGAGTTCCCGAACGGCGTGGTTGTGAATGACAAACAGGAAATTTTCATCAGCGACAACCGGGCACATTGCGTCAAGGTGTTCAACTACGAGGGCCAGTTCCTGCGGCAGATCGGAGGCGAAGGCATCACCAACTACCCGATCGGAGTCGGCATCAACGCTAGCGGTGAAATCCTCATTGCAGACAATCACAACAACTTCAACCTGACCATCTTCACCCAGGACGGGCAGCTAGTTTCGGCCCTGGAGAGCAAGGTCAAACACGCCCAGTGCTTCGATGTGGCCCTGATGGACGACGGCAGCGTGGTGTTGGCCAGCAAAGACTACCGATTATACATCTACCGGTACATCCAGGTGCCGCCGATCGGCTTGTAAAGGGGCGAGAATCTGCCACCAAGGCAGACCGAATCCCGGCGAAATTCTTTCGCCACCGCCCGGAGGAGCAGAAATATGACGACGACCTGTAGCAAACGTAGTGATTGAACACGACGATGCCAACAATCAGTGTGTGTGCGCTTGATTTGAAGAGATTCAATCCCCCACGCACATTTTTTTCCTCTGCTTCACTTGAACCTGAATTGTGATTGCCCGCCGAATTTGTTGAAAAACATGAAAAAACATTCTAGTCCTAGCAACGCTACTGACTGGTTTCCCCCAGTGTTCGATTCCCGGCTGCCGCAGGATAATTTTATGTGCGTGCTGTTAGCAACAAGAGACGCAACAAAGAACACAAACCTATATGAACGCGGAAAACCAAAACTGAATACTAAGGTAAGTTTCGCTTCCTTTATCCACACAGACACGATTCTTTTTTGCCCGGTTTCCCTCATAGTTCCAACCAACAAGAAAGGGACTAAAGCGAAGCGAAAACGAAAAAATAATGCCTATTTCATCGGATCCTGTCTGAATCCCTCTCGAGAAAAATTAAGTTACCCCGCTGTGTGTCCGCTTCGGAAAAAAGTAGTTTTTTTACCGGGAGTCCACACCTACCGCTGCCGGTCGTAATCATCATCATCATCATCAGCAGCACCGACGACGTTGCTGTCGACAAACCCTTAGCTAGTTTTTTCGTTCCTTTTTCAAGTTTCAAACTAAGAGCCACCCCTAAACGCACCCCGGCTGAACTGCTGAACCGAACCGACTCTACGGTTGTGAGTTTGAATTCTAACGGGGCAGTTAGGGGTTGTTGTTGCCGTTCAGAACGTCCGGAATGAATGAGCATTTTTCAATCTACCCCCTTGTTTGCCGATCGTTGTTTCAACCTTACTTTATGCAGGCATAAAAGTTCCCTCCTTTGCTGCGCCGTAAGCTTCTTTGTCCCGGGTTGCAAAGATGCCAAATGCGAGATATTATCCTTTCGGTTTAATTTATTCTCTAGGTTGCCGGTTAGGTTTTCCGAGAATATTCATTTGAAACTGAACATTATTTGCATAATTCATTGCTTAAATGTGATTTTTCTTTGAATTTAAGGGCAATATGAACTTGAGAAAAAAAATTAAGTTGAAATTCAAATTTTATCTCATTTCATTATCATTTAGGACTTGGAATTCAGGTTCAAATCAGTGGAAAATTCTAGCATCAAAGTCCCTAGGGATTACTTTTAAGTCGGATTCTATTAAACGTCTACATCAGCAATTTTTCTACCCTCAAAGAATACTTTAGCTAATTGTATCCCTCAGTGCTGCAAGATGTATGTTTTGTGTCAGGATTTGATTTTTCTGTATCGACCTTTAAAAAAAATTACCCGAACCTCCTCTCAGGGGCACATTTTAACTAAGCTTTGAAAGACTCTAGACCCTGGGCGAACGTTATTTATGTCAAGCTAGCCCTAGTGTCTAAGAATAATTTGACAAAAATAAACTTCTAAGTGTCTTTAATTTGTTGCTTTTATACCAAACCTGGCAACACCGTTTCCGATAATAATCAGCCAGCAACAGCCGTTAGTCGACATTGCCTGATGACGACATCGACATCGACAGCCAGCCAGCGAGCCTGAGCGCGCAAAAATAAAAGGGGCAAAGGCAGCTGAAGGCAGCAGCCACAGAAAAAAAGTGGTGGGTAAATGTCATGATCAGCATCGCCGCCGTTTCGTTCGAAGCAACTGTTCTTATCGAGAGCGCATCGCCTAGAGAGTGTCCTTCGACGTCGATTCTACGGCACTGGCTAGGTTGTCTCTGACGTTAAGGCTTCTGTCTATGTGTGTATGTGTACTTGATTACCGTCACAACAACAGCAGGGCTTTCAACCCCTCAGGAACGTTCGTTGGCCGGCCACCACCATCATTGGTTGTTCTGACGATGGAAAGAAGCTGTGTTGCTTTTCCCTTACCAAAGCGATTCCGACAAAATCGACTTGGCTCCTGGAGATGTCCTGAGTAGCACCCCGGGACTCCCCCAGAAGCTCTCAATAAGCTGGGTTCCTAACGTTCCACTTTGAGAAGAAACAGGACACGTGGGAAAAGTAGCAGTTAATTTTCGCTTGGTAACAACTACATTTTAGCACTAATTTGAAACACCCCTCTGAGCACTCGTTCACATTAATGGTGATTCGAAAGTTCGGAACCCGGACAAGAGCCAACGAGCAAGTTGCTCATAGTTAGCCTAAGTAGCAAAAAGGTGAACCGAGTTCTTTCCCGTTTTTGTAAGGGAATCCTTGGCCAGAAACGAAGTTCGCGCTCTTGTTACTGCGAATATGGCGCGAATTCGCAAGATAAGAACCTAGAAAATGGCATTGGCGGCTTTAAGAACGTTAACCGCAACGCAAAAGTTTATCTCGCGCTGGCTGGCGTTCTGAAAATAAACTAGACGACTTATCACACGATGACTTAAAATGTTGGAAATCCCGCTTGAAAACTATTTTCAAAATTGTGATTGAAATTCAAACCCCATCAAAGTTAACAAACCCTCTAAAATCACAATCGCCAATTTTAGATTTATTGTACACAAGTTAGCTTGTGCTGCAACACTTCTGGTGCAATTAATCTGAAATATCTCCGATCAAAATGGCACTTGGTGCTCTGGTTGGTGTCAATTTAATAGCCGGTACCAACTACCTACTACTTACTCTCACTATCTTGGGTGCGGTGCGATATAAAAAAAATAGAATAAATCTAAACGGTCATATAAGTGTCGGGAAAAGATTCGAGCGAAAAGTTTATGACGCTGCAAAGCAGCCAAGTCAAGTTGAGTCGGGGCAATAAATTCGCAACTGAGGAAAATTTTGCGATATTTGTTTGTTATTTTTTCAAGAAAACTGGAGAAAACGGATTCTGGTTTTAATCCTGAATTTTATTCTGTAATTCATTTTTTCATCCCTTGTGGGAAAATTATACTCCCTCGACCCGCCTGCCTTTTTTAAGCTCTTTATACCTCCCAGAAACTAAGAAAAGATGAATCGATGAAAGATTCCCCGATCAGAAGAGCATATCAAAATTATCATTCAAACCTATCTCAACGAGATATTCATAGCTTATTCAGATATAGCTATGATTTTTTTTTTCTTCGTTATTTCTCCCATAGAAGAGGTTGAAAAAATCCAATGCTTGTTTACCAAATCTCTAGGCCAAAAATGCGCTGAAAAGAGTACTGTACCAAGACCCGAGAAGACTCGAGCTCCTAAGCAAAATGATGCATGAGCACTAAATTTATGGAATTTTCATCCTATTGGATACTTCATCCCAAAAAAATATATAGTGAGAATTGAACTCATGGCAACATCTCATTTCGGCTTGAAAGTCCGAACCTTACCCAGTGCACCATCTGAATCGGTTAGCAACCGAAGGTTTTTTTGTCATAGTCCTACTGCCACCGTCGATTACCAAAAAATGCATTGTATTAGCCGTTTTGCCGGTGTTTTTTTCACCCTCCTTTCCTCCATCTTGGCTGGTGGTTTTTTTTTACCCTCAATTGGAAACAAAGAATTTCAGCTCTCGATACATCATTCGTCAATTTCATAGCTGGCTGATTGTTTCCATCCTGCTTTGTCTTGTGAAAGGATATGGTTTATGTTTTATTTGGTTTCTTTCAGATATTTGCAAAGCGGTTGCGCTGGGAGAACAATGCCAATTATTAGAAAGCTTGTTGATGCCGGTCCGGCATAAAATCTTATACCGATAATTCCACCTCCAAGGAAGTTCATTATTAGAGTAGAGTCTGATTTGTGGGAGCTGTATTTCGGACAAAATATATCTCATTTAAAGCAAACAGTTATTTTCCTGCCTCAATATTCCTGCTTCGGAAGCTTCTATTGGAATTTTGAAGCTCTCATTCCAATGCATCAGATATGGTTCTGTGGCATCGTGCGCAGCTTTGAACCGGCGAGTCGAGGTTCGAATCCCCTGACTGTACCCAAACTTTTTAAGAGTTGTGCAAGTTTGAGGCAATACATACAAGTTAGAGTACAAAGCTGAAGGCAACGCAAGGATACTATACAAGTACTTGGGTCCAAAGCAAACATTGCATAACAGCTTGTATGAACGATTCAATTTTTTTGTCTTCTTTGGTGGTCAGTATCCTATCTTATTGAGTCAAAACCTTAATGTAATGCTATCAAAGTACTAAGGTACCTGTTGTAAATTAGATCATGAGATCTAATAGAAATTCGAAAAGAAGAAATTAAATAATAGCAAAAAAATATATCTTGATATAATTTTGTTATTCTCTTCTGATCGGGTTAATAAACTTAATCCACACCAAACAATCATGCGAAACCAATTTACTCTGTTTTTACTAGCATTCTTGTTAGCTTTTGTTTTCAAATTTATGTAGATTGATGTTGTGTTTACATTTGTCTGTCAATTTTTTTTATCTAGGGAACAATTTAGTTGAAGGCTTAATTCAAATTGATAGAGACTTGAAAAAGCCTTCCCAGGTTTTTATATAAAAACCTAGCAAAATGTCGACGTTTGATTTTGAAACTGACGACCACAAATCCGGGCAATATCCGGGCAAATTGTTAAAACCCAGAATTTACTTAACAAAAATCAAGGAAAAAAATTTACTTCCCCCATTAGGAATCCGGAGAAGCAAGTGAAGTGTACTTTTCTAAACTAAAAATTTAAAATCTTATCAAGTTTTAATGATCGTGTTTATTCAATATTGACTCAAAACAGGTGCCATAACCTCAAAAACTAATACCAGATTCAGAAAACTGCTACAATTTTTCCAAGTTTTCGTACTTGTTGATAGAAATTCATTCCTAAATATTGAATTTCATGTTAGTTTTAACTCATTTCAGAGGTTCATATTATCAATATCTTTATGAATGAAACGACTGGTTGATTTTTTTTTAGGGATTTTAAACGGCTATCAATCTCGGATTTTTAAGTAAAAACGACTGTTTTTACTTCAACGTTTCGATCTTTATTGGATCTTTTTCAGGGGCTAAAATTTATTGTTTATTTAGTGAAAATCGACTTCAAGTTTTGTTGATTCTTACCGATAAAGTGTCATTTTCTTGTTAAGTTCGTTTTGGCTTATCTTGAACTGCTGTCATTTAGTTTCTGTATTGGTTTATGCTGGTTATAATTTTGTGTTTTATGAATTTTAAAGTTTTGTGGAACTAACTGTTGACTACAATGATTATGTTTTTACAATTTTCTGCATCGGAACTTTGCACTATGAACTGTTTTGGAATCAAACCTAACAAGAAAATGACACTTTATCGGTAAGAATCAACAAAATTTGAAGTCGATTTTCACTAAACAAACAATAAATTGAAGCCCCTGATGAAGATGCAATAAGGATCGAAACGTTGGAGTAAAAAACAGTCGGTTTTACTTTAAAATCCAAGACTGATATCCGTTAAAAATCCCTAAAAAAATATATTATCACTATCAAAATTTCGGTTCCTATATTTCGGGTTCTGTATCCAGTTGTTTCTTAATTTTCGGTACGAATCATCATTAGAAAGTATTGGAGAAAAATTATCATTTAAAAAATAAAAGTTAAGAGCTGTTTAGGAATTGTCATTCAAATTAAATTTATATGCATTATCAATATTTAGATATTAATTTTACGACTATGATAAAAAAACTAGAAACCATCTTGAGTTGTTGTTATATATTCAGATTCGAAATTCTTTAACTAAATTCTTAAGCAGAACTCAAACATCACAAGTCTTTAAAATGGCAATCCAGTATCGAATTATCAAAATCAGATTCATCGTTCGAACTTCATATTCAAATTCAGATTTCCAAGTCGGTTTTAAAATAAAAAATTGAAAAAAAAGAATTCAGATTGAAACCAAAAACATCTCAATTAAAATAATAGATTCGTGATCGGGGACTCTTCAATTTTTTGCTCATATTTGAAATTCTGGTCTGGAACCTAAACTCAGAAATCATTGTTTTATTTTTCTATATTTTAGAAATGGTAGTGAGATTCGAAAACTGAGGCAAAACTCATATTTTGAGTTAAATTTCAGATTCAGATTAAGCTCGTAAATGAGTTAATTTATCAAATTTTGTCAAATGAAAAAACTTGTTTTAATATTTTCTGATAATGAAAGATGTAATCTTTCGTTTGAAAATTTGCAAGGAATTTCACACTTTTTGGTGTGTTGTTTACCATTTTTAATTTTGCAGTTTTTTAAAAGCCAAATTTCTTACCAAAGTCTTAAACTTGGATCGAGTTTGCAAGAATCTGATTTTAACCACAAAATTTTAATCTTTTACTTTAACTTTTGAAAATTTGATTTATTTTCATTGATTGTTAAAATCTTTGAATTTGCTCAAAAGTTTGATAGATTTCGCTGATTTGATTTGAGCCTAGAATAAAGTTTTTTTTTTAAGAAATTGAAAGTTTTCTTATATAATTTTATTTTATGTTTAAATAAAATAATAAAATTTACCTGATTTTTGAGCAAATTCTAAGAACTAAACCACCGAGTTAGTTTCTTATTTTGTTACTGAAAGATTCCTCATATAAATCCATTTTTACGACAAACTTTTTAATGTAAAAGAACTTAAAAATGAATAATCACAAGGTTTTTATTTTTTATTTATTTATTTATTTATTACATCGTTTAAGATAAAATAAAATAGAAAAAAATAGATCACTAAACTCACTCTTACCCCCATGAGGCGGTTCTTCCTACGGTCCTGGTTCAACCTATTTTTAACGGTCGCCACGGATGGACATTTCTTTTTTTTTTAATATTTTTGAGATATCTCTTCCTGAAACAAAGATTGAAACATCATTTGTCATGTAATGTCCTTGGGATTTTTCGCACTTATTTCAAAACCCTTGGCTTAGTTTTGAATTAAATAATTTCAATTTATATTTCGTCTTCCGTGAAATAATTTCGTTAGATTTACTCCTTATCCGCTCTTGAGTGTCAATAAAACGCAACCCGAAGTTTGGCAGCTTGTAACTGCATTCGGGTGCATCCAAATAAAAAAAGTCTTCGGGGACCCTCAATTACGTAACTCTTGAAATCTTTGATTTTGCATCATTACTTTTTTATGGACGCACCTTGAAAGCCCAGGAAAAAAAACTCCCTAATCAGACCTTGAGTGTCAATTTGACACTCCTAGCCTAAAACCGCTATATCTATCTTATTTCTCAACCGATGTTTACAAAATTCCTAGTTTTGGAAACCTCGTGATGTAACTGAAATGTGTTTTTCAGACAAAATTCAGCTTAAACACTTCAGTTTTCGGTTATTCAAAGCCTAAGAAAAAAAAATCTGAAAAAAACAAGCTTCGGAAAAAATACTGTAGGTCAGCTTCGGAATGCTTGAGAAAATCTCTTAGTGCCCAAGAATGCTGAGGTTTTAAGCTATACGTTGCACATAAGGATTTTTTTTTTCGAGATCACGACCATAAAAAAATGTGAAAAGGTGGTGTAAAAACCGCACTTTTCAATCAATGAACCGCCAAAGTTGTTTAAGTTCCATAGATAAATTTTGAAAAGAGGATTAAAAAAAATGACGTAATTTGGCACTTTTTTGCATTTGAATTTTTCAAAATACAAAACATTGAATTTTTGACGAATTTTCTAAAATAGCTGTTTTTCTAATTTTTTGTAAATTCAATTCTTGCACGGGATTTTAAGTATATTAGCGTACCTAGTTTCCACAACTTACTTTAAATTAAAAAAAACGGTTGGAAAACAGGAGTCTCAACTTGACGCTCCAAGGACTGTAACGGGTAAAAAATTCAGGGACAAATCAGGGTTAAAAAAGAATGGTTCGAACCTAGAAGTATAGCATTTTAGTACTTTTGTTTAAAAAACTACTAACGATTTTAGCAATCTGATTTCAAATCTTTTGTGACATTTTGCTGATCACCTCTTATGTTGGTATCATATTTAAAAAAAAAATAGAAATTAAACAGCTTTCAGATAAATCAGCCATTAATAACCATTAATCTAAAAACCCTGTTTCAAAAACAAGATAGACTTCCCATAATTTTTCTAGGGTTTAAAAATGAAATACTTGAAAAATTTCCAAATTTGAAAAAAAAAATCGCAATCTTCGAAAGAGTTGATTATTCATTTAATTCCTTCAATTTGTCTTCAGTGTTGCCAAAAATATTTACAGATTTTGTAGCTTTGCCTACGTTTTAAAATACTCTATTGGATCTCTAAATTTAGATCTGTTTGAGAAAAAAACTAACTTCAAATATTAAACTCAGTGCCCCAAAATTGAAATTATACCACCTTCTCTTTTGATTTGATGTTACACTTTCTAAATTTTAGATTCAAAAGAAGCTGAAGTCTTTCAAACAAACCACTAGAAATCCAGACTGGTGCAAAAATTGTAGCAAATGTCTACTTGTTTCTTTTGCTTTCGAGTATATTTCTCATATAACAGTGTGGGAGATTTGATTTTTTTTTCTGTACAATTTTCGCAAGAGATAATAAACTGCAGAGGATTGTATTATTTCAATATTAATATTTTTTACATAATTTTCCAAGCAAACTTTAAGTCGTTTCTGACGGTCGCCTTCTAACGCCAACAAATATTTTGTTGAGGTTCTATTTTTCAAATATTGGAATCATAAAAAAGGTCTATAGCCCCACAATTACGACTATTACTTAGAGAAACAAAGTTGCATGGATGTCGTTTCGATTATGTAACAAACCAAACCCCCTAGACCTTCAAGCTCTTGTGCTCAGCAGCTGTTCCAACCTCCAAAGGTCGAACGCTCACTCGTACATTACTTGAACGTAGTACTTAGTCTACGCACCCACAGAAAGCCCACTCTTGGAGCAATCATCCCAATGAATCATCCGCATGTGACAGTCGCCTGAATCGAAACAAAAAAAAATGACCACCTACTATCGTAAAAAACCGCGTAAAGCGTAAATGAAACTCTGAAGACCTAAACAACAACAACAGAAAAAAAAACACTGCCGGTAACTTACAAACACACACCCTTCTGAGGAACAACCTTCAAACAATTCCAACCTGACAGCCACAACTGGCTTGAGGCTTGGAGTTTAGCGTAATAAGATACGCATATTAAATGGCTGCGAACTTCCGAGAATGTCATCAATTACATCGCGGCACTCCCCCGCCATCAACCGAGGAAGCAAAAGTACTGAGCCCAGAATTCCTACCCGGAGTACTTTCTCTTGTGGAAAACGTAGAGCACATGGTTCTAAATTGGCTAAATCCCGCCGCCAAGTGACGTTAATTTAGAGAGCTTGTTGGCAAAGCCGGAAGAAACCGAAAGTAGAGTCGGTCCGGACCGCAATTAGAATGCTGGGCGTTCCTCGACGAGCTGACTACATACTAGGGATGGTCGCTTGCCAAGAAATCACGGGTGTCATCGCTCCTATCCCTAGTGGATGGAATCAGGGCGGCGGCATGGACCGACAAAGATTGATTAATTTTTCTGCTTCCGAGAAGCACACCCAAAATGGATTGGATCACACACCAATCCGCTGGGGTCAGTGGCTTCCTTCTTCCGAGACCGAGTTTGTACAAATAAAATTGTCTAAATGTCAGATTAAATCGATTTCTTCCTGGTTACTGAGGGTTGAGTCTCGCGAGAAATCTGCGCAAAGTAAAGTGGGGAGGAAGGAAGGCGGTCAACTAATTACGACCCCCGCCATCGCCGATGGAAATCTGACAAAATTTGGGTTGACGCTAATTTGTCCCCCCCCAAAAGCCAAAACTGACCGGCTGCTTGGCTACTCAATGTCTGTGCCGGACCGAATCTAGAATCGATTGCGTTTTTTACTGGTCCAAACCGTTTAGTTGATTCAATCGACCGATTGACTAACTGTTATTGAGGGGGGACGCGACTTGGGTACGATTTGTTTGCAAGATAGTAGATAAGCTTGGACGATCTGGCCATAGCTGCTATCTTCCAGCTGCGAGAGAGATATGTTTAATTTTTACCCCTCGCTTTACTGGTAAAAGTGTGCCCCCTTCCATCTTTAAACTGCGGAGGGTAGGACGTTGAATGACAGAAGGGGAAACGGGGGATGTGTAAATATTGACAAATTATTACGTTGACTTGACTTCGGGGTGACGCATTGGACCGTTCAAACGAGCGTAATGGAGCGAACTCGGTTCGGCTTTCCAGGTGCAGGCGATAAAACTGATCGAGTTCGATTCCATAAAGCAAATACCAGGTACTAGGAAAGGCTTTATCCAAAGTGATATCGTTCAATGCTTCCATTTGATAGGGGAAATAGACGTTGATGTAAATAGTTATTCAAACGAAAATTATGGCGGCTGGAATTCTAGATTCGAATCAACGTTTGAAACTGACGTCAGATTATTATCAATTTTTTGGTGTTTTAGAGTTGATAAAGGCTCAATAAGAATTCCGAAACGTCGATTGTTGTTTTTGACCGATTCTGTAAATTTGAAATTTTCTACTTTAATTCAATTGTTATGATTACCGAATCCAAAATTTGAAATGCGCAATTTTAGTTGGACAACTACATGGCGACCGTCAAAAAAGGCAATAAAGTCTGTATTGGAACAACATTTAAAGAACCAACTATGGTCTCAACACAGGGTGGCCAAAAACAGGTTTGGAATTGGAAATGGCATCTTGAAAACCGGCAATTCAGATCCAAAATCAGCTCTAAATTCAAAATTATTATTCAAATTTCTATGTCAGAAATTCAACAGTTCAAAAATGTGTGGTAATAAAATCATAAGTTTTGAAGTTTAAAAATTACTCGGATCTCTCTTCAATTACCTTAAAATTGAAAAAAAAAAAATTTAACCGGAACCCAGAGCTCAAAACTGTCTCGAAGAATGAGATGAGAAATTCGAAAAGTTAATTAAATTTGTTCAAGTATCGAATGTCATTACAATCATAAAAAAACTATCAATCATCATCATCAATCATCAATCTACAAAAACTTTAGCGGGATACCCAGATATTTTTGAAAACTTTTCAGATTTTACCCGGGTTAAGTTAGATTATTTGCTAAATCAAATAAAAACTTAAATTTTCCTTTCAAAATTTATAAAATATGCGTTTACAAACGATTGCTAAGAGTAAATTTAAAAATGAACATAAATTTTTATTTGTTGAATTTCTAGTAATTTTCCTTCTTTTTCATCTTGTTTGTTTGAAAATAATGCCTATATTCTGTTCAGGTTTGTCCTTTATTTTTACAAATTTTTCAAAAAACTTCCAGAATTGTCCAGCCGTGTGAATACGTATGGTAAAAAGTACGGTATGCTTAAGGTTAAAGATCATCCTTTTTATTAACAACTATTTCGAACGCATCTTGGTTCAATTCGACATCCAATCAATTCGATATCTAATAAGCAATTTCGAATAGCTTGCCACCGGTTTTGACATATTTTGTCCCAGATTTCACTGGAACCCAATCTCTTTGGTGATAAATGCCCTAGAAGCGAAAAGTCATCTGATGTCCTTTCAGCTATTTATGACATTTTGAAAATCAAAGAGACCCCTACTTGAGGATCTGATTGAAAATATTCGAATAAAAAACGCGAGGGGCATTAAAATGGAAGAAATAGAAGAAATATAAAAAAAATCGCTTAATAACTCAATAGAATATTCGACCGAATATTTGGCCGAACATTCTTTTGGCCGAATAGTTGAAATGGTCAATATTCGGTACATCTCTACTTAATAACAACAAATTCGACATCTCTTGAAATTTGCGGAGTTGAACAAAAAATGATCAGAAAACTTCAATTTACACTTTTAAAAGCTTAAATATGTTACGATTCCATTGAAAATTTACAAAAAAAATCGAATGAACTGATAATTTACCTGATCCGGAACAATTTTTTCAAAGAAAATTTGATAAATTTACAGTACTAATTTACCTGAAATACCCTTGAAATATGAATTTTTAGTATCACTGTAAAGAGATCATAAGAGCTTTTTAAGGAGAGTGTGTTTAGATACCTGCCAAAGGTTCAAGAGCTAATTTTGAATAATTTGAGGACGCTGAATTCAAATTTGCTATTTATTACCAGCTACTGCATGAATTAAAAACAAATTGAGAAAAAAAGTCGATGGAAGTAGTTTAATCCGCCTCTAACTTAGAAATTTATGCCGAAAAAATTGATTTTTTTTCAAGGTGTAAGTAATAAGATAGTTTTTAAAATTATAAAATTATCCGTTTTATTCGCTTAAAACTACGAGCATCGAATTCTGGACTCCTAAACGTTGGATGAAAACGACATGACAAGCACAACAGACTGAAAATTCCCTTGAAGAAGACCACCAAAACTGGTCGAAACGTCGGGTATTTCTACACAAAGTTGTTTAATATAAAAGACCGAAAAAGCCGATTGTAACCTTAAACTCAATCTCGAATAAAATTAGTTTGCAACGTTTTGTAGTACCGAATCAAGCTTAAAAAATGTAGAAAAAAAATCGAGACTATAAATGGGTTCGTATGCAGTAGGGAATTTAGAAATGCTCTTCAGTGTTTTGTGTAAAAAATATGACAAATACGATAAAAATATGACATTTTTTTTTTAAATATGACAAATCTGCCAAAAATGTGATAAATGGGTTAAAAAATTGACAAAACTATGACAAATCTAACAAAAATATCATATAATTATGATAAAATACTGGCAATCAAATGACAAAAATATGACAATAAAATGACAAAATTTTGGCATAAGATTGAAAAAATGTAACAATTTGAAGAATATGACAGAATCTGACAAATATGACAAAATTTGACATATTTTTGGCAAAGGTTTATTGATTTTTGTCATTTTTTTTGTTAAATTTATGTCACATTTTTGTGATAACTATGACATATTTGTAAGAGTTTTGTCATATTTTTTTATATTTTTTTGACATGATTTGTCATTGTATTGTCTTTTTTTCTGGTCATACTTATGCCATAATTTTTCCATATTTTTGTGATATTTATTATCTATATATATAAAAAGTAATTTCCGTTTGTTTGTTCGTTTGTATGTTTGTCTTCAATAGGCTCAGTCGCCTTAAGAGCTAGAGAGCTGAAATTTGGCATGGGTGCTTATTAGGACCAGGAATGATGAAAAATGTTTTTAGATTTTCGGATGACTCCTTTTGAAGGGGGTCGTTCATACAACAACGGTTTTATTCCCACGAACCAAAAGTCATGGCACCCATTTTGCGAACCGATTTTCGTTTCCGTTCGTTTCGTTGGCGGGATTATTTTCACCAGCACCATGGGCCGGGTATTAGAAACAACGACCATCCAGAGCTCACATTTACTGGATAGCAAAGCTTGCTGAGCATTAAAAATTTGGAAGTGAAAATTTAGGCGGGTGTTTTTGTACCTCCTACTGTTCAAAGCACGTGCTACCGGTACGAGATATATTTGGATACAATTATAAGCCTACATTTTGATTGAAAAATACAACTAACCTGTTAGGAATATATTGACTAGAATAGTAGTGGCTTTCAAAGTGCTCTTTACCGCCGCTGGGGGGCTTTGAAGATCAATCATTTTTATATTATTGGAATTCCTCATAGAGAAAGAATTTTTTGTTAGATTCACAGTTATAAGCTCAAGGCTGCGATTTTAACGCTTCAATTGAGATTTTAATAGGGGATTAGAAAATTGATTAGATAATAAAATTTGAGGTTTTGAGTTTTATACAATTCGATTTCACTGATCAATTTCTAACTTTTGAGTTATCATTGATGACCAATGTGGTCGATTCTACCATCCATTAATGGGATGTTTGTGCCCATGAAAAAAAAAACAGAACTAGAAAAAATACCTTTTTCATAATAAAAAATGGTGTTTTCGAGATGATTTGTTTTCGATAACTACAAAAAGCTATTAGTATAACTTTCAACATTTGAGGTAAACTAATAATAAAACAGTGCGAAATTGAAAAGCGAAAAAATTCACACATGCAATTGAAATCTTCAATCTTCTGGGATAATCTTCAACAGATATTTTCATTAGATAGGGGATGGAAAAGATAAAAAAGCAGTTTAATCTTTTGAAGATAAAACTATTAGGCCAAAACTATTCAATTTTCCTAAGAAATGATGGTTGTAAAAATGTTTTTCATAAAAAGATGAATGAGAATACCAGGTTTTTTTTTAAATTTACAATAATTAAAATCTTAAAACTATAAATTTTTCGATAATACGAAAACGATGAACAGTGAATATTCTCAATAAAAAACTTTAAAAAGACTATCAAAACTAACATGGCCGAACTTGGACCAAATTTCTTATAATGATGAATATAAAACTTCCAAAATTTCGGAAAGTCAAACGATTCATTTTGATTTATATTTTATGTGAACCCGAGCAAGGCCGGGTAAAATCAGCTAGTATTTTATATAATTGTCTGACTTTTGTCTTGTTTTGTCATGTTATAGTTATTTTGTTTTTCATATTTTTGACAAATTTTTGTCAAATGTCAAATTTTTGTCATTTTTATCGTCAAATTTGTCAGACTTTTTAAATACTATTGTCATAATTTTGTCATGTTTTCATCACATTTATCATATTTTTATAATTTTTTTTATCACATTTGTCATATTTATGACATAAATTTGTCCTATTTTTTGTCATTTTATTGTCAAATTTTTGTCATAATTCTGTCATATTTTTACCACATGTTTCATAATTTTGTGTTATTTGTCAGATTGTTGTCATATTTTTACCACATTTGTCATATTTTTGTTATCATCAATTGGCATAAATTCAATCCCAAAATCATTTATATTCTTCCCATCTGAATAATCTTTTAGTCTTTGCGGTTTCAAGTCGGTTTTTTTTAATCCCAATTTGCAAAAATGGCAAAAACAAATGCCTGAAATTACTTTCTCTAACACTGATTGAAAGCTAAAGCTGCATTCACTGATCGGATACTGTGAGTAACAGAAATGCCTAAGCGAAAGACGCTTTCGTAGCAGTCGAGTGAAACAAGTTTTTTCTAGTTTCCGAGTGAGCTTTCTACTGACTGATTGACATATTCACAAAGTTTTCCACAAACACAAGAATGACTGAGCCGATCAGAAGCTTTTATATTTGTTGACGTTTCTATTCCTTTGATTTCAGTTTGAGCTTTTTAAACTGAAAAAAACTCACAGTCGATATTATTCGTGCTTTCAGAAAATTTGCAGCACTGGTTCAGAGTTTTGAAATATTAGTTATGTTGTAATGTTTGCTGCTAAACGAATTTTGATTGTATTGTCATAAATACGACTTTCTTATTTTTCCGTATTTAGAATATTTAATTCCTCGGCTAAAATAATACAGTGGATGAATCTAAATTGAAACCATTTTATCATTAAACTAAGTCGGTCGATTTGGGGTCATTTTTTGAATTTCTAAACCCTGCGGCCAAAAAAGTTTCTTTTTAATTCTAGATTCATCCATGATTTTTGGCAGAATTTGTGAGTAACGATAACATGAGTAAATTTGAACTTTTCTGTTTGTATGGGCAAATTGAATATTTTATTCTTGAAAATCAATCTTGTTTGTCAATATTTGTTTTTTTTCTGTGGAACAAAGCCTGAGTAATCACGGTTTTTTGCCAATTTATAAATTCTTAAACGGAAAATTTCCGCTTAACAACTTTATCGAAAACAATATAAGGCCCTTGGAGCGAAAAGGGTATAAGCACAGATGAAGTATAAGTGCATAAAAGCTAATTTCGACATTATTAACCCTTTATTTTATTTCATGATTTTTTATGTTTCCTTAAAAATCATTTTAAACAGTTGGAAATGACGTGTACATTAAGAAAAAAAAATTAAAATAAAATACGATTTTACACTTTTTCCACACATTAATTGTTGCAAATTTGTAACTGTAATCAAAATCCACCATTTTCACACTTATAATACTCCCTGCTTGGCTCTGAGGGCCTCATATAAATTTGAATGAATTTTGAGTTAAGTCTTACAACAACACAAAGCCAAAAGCTAATGGTTTTTAACGATCCAGATTTTTTTTTAAAAAGATTATCTTAAAATTTACTCAAGATTCGTTCCTTGTTCAGAATAAAGAGGTTTAACTTCTTGGTTAAAATTCTGTAACTTTATTTGAAACTGTATGTTAGACTAAGGTTTCCAGATTTCCCGATTTTAGCCGGGTTCATCCGGACATTTAATACTAAATTTGGGAACAGTTCGGCCCTGTCCGATTGCCCAGATTTCATTGAAAAAAAGCCCGGATTTTTCCTGGATTTATTCACTTGATTTGACAAATCAAACAAAAAAAAACAAATTGTGTTTTATTTTCTAAAGTTATGCCTCAAAAACTAAATTTTTTGAGCAAGTTTAGCAAAAAAGTCATGAAACGTTTTTAACAATTTTAAATCTGATGAGCTATGTTTGAAATTTTTTTTTCAATTTTTTTTCTTGATTTTTGTTAAGTAATTTCTGGGTTTTGACAAAATTTGCCCGGATTTTTTTCGTCAATTCTGAAATCCCGAATTTTGCCGTTTTTTTTTTTATTTAAATCTGGCAACCTTATGTTCGACTAAGGTTGCCAGATTGCCCGGTTTTTATCCCGGTTTGCCCGTATATTTAACACAAAATCTGGGAAAAGTCAGGCCCGGCCCGGTTACCTGGATTTCATTGAAAAATGCCCGGATTTTGCACTGATTTATTCATAAACAAATTGTTTGATTTTTTTTTTATTTTTGCCTCGAAACCGAAATTTCTTGTGCCAATTAAAAAAAATCATAAAAGGTTTTTTAGAAGCCGTATGAACGATTTAAAACCTGTCGATAAATTTAGACAAAATTTTTCTTTCTTGATTTTTTTGAGTAATTTCTGTGTAATGACAAAATTTGCTAAGATATTGCTCGAATTTCTGGTCGTCAATTTTGAAAGCCCGGATTTTGCCTGGTATAAAATTGCCCGGATTTGTTCGGCCCGAATACGTGTTGAAAAAAAACTGGCAATCTTATGCTAGACCCTCTGATTGCTCATCGCTGCTCAAAGAAACTTTTACCTGAAGCCCCTTGAAAAGCAATTACATCTCCTTGTTCGAGCTGTATTCAAAATCTCAAACCTCAAATCGCTGGACCAAAATTTGCCCACCGATACCAAATTTTTGACTAGCCAATAGTGGTGGAATGGTGCCCATTCTGCCCTTCGGTCTTATACAAGGCAGCTCAACAAAAGACGCCTCGGAATACGCGCGCCCAAAATGAGGTAACAAATTTAATTAACTTTACCAAAGTGAAGTGAATCCGCGTGCCCGGTAAAGCTTCTTCAGCGAAATTCTTCGACAACTTTTTCAAGCTCCATCATTTCATCCGACCGAAAATATGGTCCGGCTCCCGGGGTCCCAGGATTAAGGTGAATCGGAAAACGTCCCGAAGCACTCACCCGGTAGCAATTCTCCGTATTCCTTCTTTCGAGTGGCCAGTATTCGTGGGTGGTTTTTCGGAGTTGAGTGGATTGCTTTCGGAAATAGAAGAAACTTTGAAGGATTTTTCAATTTTCATTGCTGTTCCATTGTTGTTTGAATTGGGCCTGGAATGGACCTTGTGGAGCGAGGAAAAGTGTTCCTTAATTTACTAATTTAATCGTGTTTCGCTTTCTTAGGATCTCTTTCTTGGCTTTCGATTTCCGTTTTGGACCTAAACTGGGAACACTCGACTTCGGAGTAAATTAAATTCAACCAGTTTTTCGAGTGGGTGGTCGATTCATGCGAATAAACGTGGTTCCTTATTCAGTGAACAATGCTCGCGAAATTGGAACAAGGTTAATCTAATAGAAACGTAATAATAAGGTAGCGAATTAATTTTTTTTGTACCTTTAAATTCTTCCTCAATGTGACGAATAAGTCGGTCGATCATTTTTTTCCTTCTTTACTTTCGTTTGAAGAAGAATGGAAGATGTTTGTTTGTCGGAACAGCTGAAACAACAAGCTGGTGGTTGTGTCTTTGACATACATTTATTTTTCCTCTGATAACGCGGACTTTATTCTGACCTTGGCCCACAGCTTTGTACGATGGATGGATGGATGGATTGGCGAGCATTTGTAGGGTTTTTGATTCGAAATAGTAAACACTTACAGTTGCTTTCACTCGAGTGGGCAATCTCTACTACTAATTGAGGTATTGCGGAGCAAGAGGTTTCTTTGGGGGAGAACAAAACCAAACTATCCCCCGTTTTTTTTTAAATAAAATTGATCAGGAAAGAGTTCAATGTTGAGATAAAATTCGAGACTAGAACCTTTAGAATCTTTAGAAATAAAGCAACGTTCTGACCCTGGGTACCCTTCATAAGTTAAACTGACTAAGACGTTATGTGAAGTGCAACAATGTTTTTGTTCCATTGAAGTGACAATCATTACACTTTTGATTTCATTTTTCCTTGGAAGGTTTCAATCCGAATAATCTTTTCCAATCAATAACAAAAAACATGATTCATTTTTCACGGTTTGCAAACACACAATCGCGAATATTTTATTAAGATTTCCGCAGAAAAATTTGTGTGGATAAAAATTTTAAGTTATACTGCTGTATAATTGCAAAATTTTCCGCAAAATTTCGTCGTTAATAACCTTTTTTTTGTTTTAAATTTTGGTGCATTTGAATCTTGAGAAATTTCTTTTTTTATTTCTCTGCTCATCTAGCTCAACTGAAGAAAGTGGGGTATTGCAAATTCTTTGAAAGGCACTTTGATTCTTACATGGCGACCGTCAAAAAATGGCTCAAAATAGTTTTACATGACTGCTTTTCTTCATTTACTGACTAAGATGTGACTTTTAAGATTGATAAACAATGTTAAACTCTTTGGCTACTATCAGACTAGATCGAATAATCTGAAAATTAAATTTTAAAAAGGCATAAATTTGCAATAAACAAGCCATAAATAACACGTCAGCCTTCAGTTTACTAGTGATCCAATTATAAAAATTCTAAGAAGACATAAAAATAACACTTGTTTGCAGCATTTGAAGCTGATTCCGTAGCCTGATCCTAAAAGAGTGATAGGCTCAAATTAGCAGCCTCTGCAGCACGAAACTTCAAAATGTACCCAGGAATGCCCCTTAAATGCCATAATAAAATTCTCCGAAACTTCCATCGGGTGTTGGTACCGAGGCAAAAATTTCATCGCAACAGGCAAAAAAACTGAATCAACAGAGCAGGCAGCATCAATTTCCTAGTAGCCTAGGTGTTAACAAGTTACTCGCGGGCTCTGCCTAAAAAACTCTGAAAAAAACGGTCCATACCAAAACAAATTCTCCAACAACAAGTCTACCAGTTCAACTAATAGAGGCTACTAATACGCCCTGTTGCGCCAGGCTTGGACGAGTTTTAGGCGTCCTCAGTCAGTCAGTCATTCAGTGACTAGAGTAGGTTGGTTCGGGGTACCAAAGACGACGACGGCGATCATGATGGCGTGTTTCGAATTACGGCACGTAATAAAATTGATTGTGGCGCTACCGCACCTCGTCGGCGCAACTACGACGCCATTGAGCTTGGCTGGCCGAAGACTTCTTTGGGAGCTGTTGAACTGACTGCCGGCATACCCACGCGAAATACTTCTTCTCTTTATTTACATTCCTGGCACCTTCCCAGCTCCCCCCACACCTCATTTGGCACGGTCGCCATGTGAATTCATCCCGGGATCGACCGACCGTTTTTTTGTATCCTTCTTTTTTCGTGGCTGTTGTTGTGTCCCGCGCTAAGTTCCTGTTATTGTTTCGAGAGTGAATTACTTCCCACCACCCACCTCCGTTTTAACAATTGGAAGAAGGTTGGGGGAGGATTTCTCGGAAAGAAACCGACAGGCAAACACGCTCGCGCAAGCTGCCTGGAAGACGAATATGAAGACGCTCCATCAGGTTCGCTAGATTTTTTTTCCTTCTCTTCAGCTTGCTCTTGTTTTGTTCCGCGTAATAAGGAAGATGAGCAAGGCATTTTCACGTGTCCCTGGTGGGTTCAGGAAGAAGAGGCTGGTTGCTGCTTGCTTGCCTATCTTCAAGACGCTATCCCGGCCAGGTCAGGCGCGAAGCCTGATGAGTGTAGGATGATGCTAGCGACACAATCACACCTCCACTTCGGCCTTTTGGGATGAATGGATGGATGGATGGATGGCTGCCAGGAAAACGTTATCCTGCTGCACGTGTGCACAAGATGGGAAAACAACTTTGCCTCTCTGCATTGTTATAGGCGGGAATTTCTCCTGGGAAATCGAGCAGGAACTTTTTATATGGGATTTTTCCCGAAAAAAACAACAGCAGACTGATGGCAAAATATGACGTGCTTCACAAAACAAAAATTTAAAGGTAAAACTGTAAAACGAAGTTGAAAAGACACCAATACCATACTAAATTTCACTTCATTCCGACTCCGACTGTCTGTTTATTAGATTGAATCGATTTGGGGCCATTTTTTTTCTCAAACCCTGGGGTCTAAAAAGCTTCGTTTTGGTACAAAACTCATCCATGATTTTTGCAGAATTTTTAAGTAATGTTTACAAGAGTAAATTTGGACTTTGAGGTTAACATGAGAAAATTGAATATTTTGTACTGAAAAATCAACCTCATTTTTGTTTCTTTTGTGGAACCGAACTTGCTCATGGGTTTTGAGCCAATTTATAAATTCTCTGAAGAAAATTGTCTGAAGACCGTAACTTCGTTTCTCATTAGACAAAAAAAATCAGGTGTTGAAAGGGAGCATGTCTTTGGCATGGTAAAACAATAAATTTAATTGACATCACTGCTGAGTTCCTAGCGAGGTATTGCATGACTACTCTTCATGCAATACTTCGTGAGGCATCAGCAGTGATGTCAATTGAATTTATTGTTTTTCAATGCCATAAGACATACTCCTATTAAACAGCTAATAAATTTTTTGTCTAATAAGATACTGAGTTACTGTCTTCGTCAAAGCTGTTTAGAGCGGAAAATTTCCTTTAGAGAATTTATAAATTTGCAGAAAAACCATAAGCAAGTTCGGTAACACTGAACAAGCAAAAAATGATGTAGATTTTTCAGTACAAAACATTCAATTTTCTCATACAATCCTCATATTCCAAATTTACTCATGTAACCGTTACTTAAAAATTCTGCAAAAAATCATGGACGAGTTTTGAACAAAAACAAAGCTTTTTGGATGGTTTGAGAAACTCAAAAATGACCCCAAATTGACTCAATCTACCTTTAATACGCGATGATGTCACAAAGTAAACTCAAGCAGACTTTGGTGCCTAAAACAATACCAAACAGTAACTAAAATGAGCTATCAACACCAGAATGATACCATGATATGGTATTGTATTTTTACCGATGCCAAAATTAGGTTCAATTTCAATATCAAAAGCTTAAATAGGATGAAAACCATTGCCAAAAACAGCATCAATAACAAAATGGTAGCAAGATTAGGTGTTGATTTTCTAACGACAGCGAAATAAGGCGTCATTAATGTTTATTCAAATTCTAAGATCATTATGATGAGAACAACAGGATCGAATGATTTTGTATCTTATTTTTTGTGACGAAAAATTAAATATCGAAGTTTTATGGTAATGGAAGTATGATGAATATCTCGAAAAACCAAAAAATGACTCACCGACAGGACTTGAACCCACAATTTTCGCTTCAGTACAACGGCGCGTTAGCCAAGTACACCACGGTGAACGTGATGGAATCGACCGACACGAGCGTACAAGTTGAGCTACATCAGTCAACTGCTGGACCTTCCATCGATACACTCCATGTATCTCGCATGTGCAATTATCCCTATCGATCTGTCTTGTTCCTCTATCACCAACAGGGTTGCCAAATTTTTTTTCAAAATTCAGGGACATGAGAAATAAAAATCAGGCCACACACTTTGACCTCCACTAATGTCTTTAATGCAGTTTCGTACTACTCATTTTACATCATAATCACAAAAATCAGGGAAATTCGGGCTTATTTCCAGAAATCAGGGAAAAAATAAGACTTATCAATTTAACAGATTTCCAGGCAAATCCTGAACAATCAGGCACATTGGCAACCCTGATCGCCAGCCCATCGACTCGGAATTTTAGCCGAGCGAGCACATGGTCGATTGCTTCGGTCTTGCCGTTACTTACGGTCAAATTGGTGAAGCGATCAGTGCTGCTTAACAGCGTTGCCACAGATTGCAAACCGCTCAAGTCCGTATATTTGACGAAAATCGCAAAATGTACAGATTTTGGCCAAATGAAACTGTATTACCATTTTTTTTGGTCGTCAGATAGAACTTGCGTTTATCCGCAGAATCCCTATATTTTTTTTCGATAATCTGTAGAAAATCCATAGTGAATCCTTAAAATCCGTAGATTTCGGGTATCGATCCTTAGCTCTGTATAAAATGCTTAAAATCCGTAGATCTACGAAGTAATCCGTAGATCTGGCAACGCTGCGGCTCACGGTTGCTCTTAAGACTAAAATCTGAAGTCGAAGCATAGGAGGCAAGAACACATGCGAGCAAAGAGCGAGGTTGCTAAAAAAAGGCAGTGTTTTTGAGAAAAAATATTCTGTTTTTCTGTGATTCTACCCAAAAATTCTGTGATGGTTTTCTGTGATGCAATTTCCTCTAATTTCATTGAAAATTCATGATAAATTGAATCTTTCTTACGTTTTAGTTGGGAAAAATCAATTAACATTACCAATCTCATCATTCTTTACTTATTCAAAGTAAGAAATCTTTATTTTATATTAGCCTTAAAATCATAAATCAAATCAAAATTATAAAATTCTGTGAAATCTGCGAATATTTAAAAATTCTGTGTTCTGTGACACAGATTCTGTGATGAAAATTTGCTCAAAATTTTGTGAAATTACAGATTTTTCTGTGATTTCGGCAACCTTTGACAGAGAGGCCAATGTGCCTGATTTTTCAGGATTTTCCTGATTTTTCGAGGCTTAGCCTGACAAACTGATTTTTTTGATTTTTGAAAATAAGGCTGATTTTGCCTGATTTTTGCATACATAATGAAAAATTGGTTGTGATAAATTGCATTAGATACCATTGCTGAAGTGAAAATGTGCATCGATGACAAAAGAAAAGGTCATTCCTTTGAGCAAAATTTCCGTTACTTTGACCTATCTTGATTATTTTTTACTAGTCCTTGATTTTTGAAAAAAAATGTCGGTGAGCCGTTGTATCTTTTTCGAGAAATTCATGATATCTACGGCTTATGTTCTTCCTTTTATTTGACGCTCATGTTCCTCTAAACTTTTCCATCACCTTGAAAATTTGATAATTTTCAGGTACGGATTTGATTTAAAAATCGAAATTTAAATCGAGCTGAGAACGAACCACAAATTCAGTTATTATCGGCATAATGCAGGTATCATTTTGTTTTGATTTCGCTGTCATAGTTAAATCACTGATCACACTGACATGACACTTAGAAAAAAAAATTCAACCATTTTCTGTCTAATTTTTTTTGTCAGATTTTGTAGGTTCGCAATACCGACGACAGGTGGCGAACCTGAAAAATTTGAAAAAAAATGCCCTGCAGGAAACATGTACCTGTTTAGCCCGATTTTATCGTAGAATTTGCCTGTTTTTTTATGTTGGGTGGCATTTCCTAACTTGCATAGCAATTCTTCAAATCGATCGATGCGCACTCTTGAATCAATATTGCGTACTGTTGGAAAAATTATCCAGAAAACGAAATCGAGTGTCCAGTCAGTATGGTCTGTGGTAAAACATCATTCAAGTGTTTTAAATTTTTTTTTCATTTCGCCATATGCCGTATACCTAAGAATAGAAGTTAATGAACATAATTAAGTTGATGAATCTGTGACTGATGAATGTAGTTTAATTTAGGACGTTTCGGCTTCTCAGTCAGTTGAAATTTTATTAAAAATAGCACATTTACTCAATGTCCAACGTTTCGGCCATGATCTTGGCCATCATCAGGGAAAATCTATAATTTATTATAATCGGATGAATAATTTTGGTGTTTTACATTCTAAGTTGATCGACTTACAGAGTGTATACTGTTTGTGTCTGTTAGATTTTTAATGGCTGGATTGATGTTGGATTTTTCTCGAACCTATATTGTTTTAAAATAGCTATAAGTTTAATTTGATTTTGTGTTGTTGATTTTTGCGTACATACCAGAATGAATAATAATTCAACATTTTTAAACTAACCACTTTTTATGTCTATTTTAAAAATGTCTGTCTCCTAGCGATCATTTCTTGATGCCAAATTTTGGAATCACTTGACACTAAATAGGCACATCTCTGAGCTCTCAAAACGCGTTTTAAATGGTGGCTAAACGAGGATTCATTGAATTTTCAGTGAAACCTATACTTGGTATAACTGAGGTATTCACATTAGAAATTGAGACTCAAATTTTGGCATTGAAGCATCTTTAATCGGGAAAAATGATACCACATTTAAATTTCAAGGCATGATAGCAAGCGTAGGTATAATTTTGCATTAACAGTCTGCTCGATGAGGTCACAGAAAATTTAAAAAATGGGAAGAGAGTTAAAATACTCTTGAAAAAAAATTGAAAGCACAACGATACCAATTTTGCGATCTATTCGAAGCAAAAAAGGGCATTATTATGCCCTCCAAATTTGCTTTCCGTTGGCTAAAGAAGGTATCATGTAGGTTTCAGTGAAACCTACACGTAACATGATTAGGGTATTCATGACCATAGAAAAGTGAGACCCAAATTTTGGCGTTAAGCCACCTCTATTCGGACAATATGATACCAAATTTTACTTTTAAGGCAAGATAGTAAAATTAGGTATAAGTTTGCCATAAAAATCTGCTCGGGAACGCCTCAATTTTCATACATTAGAAGAAATGATTTTATAGGGGGCTTCTTTTCGAAAAAAAAAGAGTGTGTTGAAACTTGTTGTGATATCAAATAAAACAGAATACCACTTGTATCGGAAAACTGATAATATAATTCCATTAATTCTTGTCAAGTCATGTGTAAAGGTCAGGTTACAGTAGTGATTGATATATGTTTGCTGCTTGGATTATCCATCCGTCATATTGGCAATGCTTCCCCAAAGATTGCCAATCTGTTAAACTGGCACCAATTCCAGTGAACGCTACGAATTCATTCTTCGTCGATCTTTGACCAATAGCGAATTGACGTTCTCTCTCACTTGCGACTCTCTGTTATTGTTTACATTTTCCACGCGGCTGGTCAGTCCGGATAAATCGTCGCGGGTTAAACCTCGAATATCCGACCGTCCGTTTAAATGTGATGGTGTTACAAAGAAAAGGTCTCCATTTTTATATATAACAATACTTGGTCTCCCAAAAATCTTAGTTCTTCAATGTATTGGAATCATGATTATGATTATTTGAATGTGCTTCTAGTATACAGGCTAGCAAAGCTGCAGATATTAATACCAAATGTTCATGGAACCTACTGCGTTTTGACTTGTCTGGTTTTCTTGATCTTGACCTTGAATAATAATGGTTTTATTACTAAGTTTCTCAATAAAAAAGTGGGTATAGCGTTGTACGCCACATTTCACCCTTATTTTCTTTCGCTTCCAAGCGTTAAATTTAAAAAGCAGCATAATCCAATACGCAAATAATTGATGTCATACGGAATCAAAACGTTGACTGACGGTTCCTTGAAAAACATTTTCGACAAACACGAAAAACGTAGGATGGTCACATCGGTCAAAATACTCGTCAATTCAGTCATAAATATGCCTACTACTTCAACCTTCTCTTAAGGCTGATTCAACCAAGAAAAATAGTTCTAATTCTTTTGAATGCTGAATAAAATGTTCACCGGTAAGCGGAACTTTTTCTACTGGACTTGGGCTTGATAGCAGTTGACAACAATTTTAAACAAACAAAAAATGCAATTGACTGGAAATTCCCTTTTATGACCTCGATACACCCCTTCAATCAGCTGCAAATGCCTCCGACGGTGCTCGCTGGCACTTTTTCCTGTAAATATCGTTCTAAACCCTATCAGTGCATTTTACTGGTCATCTCACGTACTACATCTCAAAGCTGATAGTTTTTCCTACAAGATGGATTACGTGGGATGTTCCTTTAGGTACAGACCTGTGAGTTTGGCAGGCGTTTGTTCTTGACCCTAACCAAAGCCCCAGAAGCGAAAAAATACAGCTTTTTACTGATAACATATGTCGATTATGCGGAATATGTCAAGCTTCAATCCAACTGATGACTGAATCCATCTGGACCAAAGTCCTCCGTTTTGTATGTCTTCAGTACTTCACGAAGGATCCTGTGTTGAGTCGATGTAAGCATAGTGAAGTTACACCAAAAAAACCCCACAAGGATCCCTCCAGGAATACAAGCTCGGTATTTTCCATTAAAAATCCGCAAAATGTTTAAGAAATTTTCATTTGCTGTAGATTTTTTCGGAAAATACTCCTTGAAAAATTTGTGGCAGTGAAGTGGCTCAGTTGTGGAAAAATTGGCGTTGGTGAAGAAGTCCTTGTGAAGAGTTTTAGTAGCGGGCCGCGTCGGAGGCATGTTCTACTTACTAAACAAATGTATGGAGGTATTTTGTGCTTTTCTTGTTTTTCCGGTTCAACCTGATAGCCAAGGATCCAAAGAATTTTACTATGGCTAGGTTGAGTGGATTTGATTGTAGAATGTAAAAGTTCTAGATTGTTGAATTATTTAGATAAAAGTTAGGAACTTTATTGTCACTCTGTATGTGTTATCCTGCAGAACATCTATTCAAATTGTTCTTTGACTATTTGTGAAATACGCCTGCGTGGAATGCGTGTTGTATACAGTTAAGAGCTAAACGCCTGCACGGAAAAAAAGTGTAGTTTAATCAATAAAATTCTACCTATATTCAATTATATTGATCATTGATTCTCGACCAACAGTATTTATCAAATATTCAGTTATATTTGTATGATGGGTTTTAAACATTCAACTATAAATATGATAGATTCAACTACAATTGTATGATTGTTTCAAGAATTCAACTGTAATATACTGATTGATGCAGGGCGTTCAACTATATATATTGTAGATTCAACTATAGTGCTTTGGATGATTTAACTATAATTATGATTGAATCAATTTTACTTCGATAACTCATTTTATTCATAAATTGAATCAAACAGCTGAAATAATTAGAACAACTGTCGTCTTTTTTCTCCGTGGACTCTTCAAGTAATCAAATGAAAAAAAATTAAGTGCATGTTTTTGCTATTAAGTTTGCTTTGTAATTTTTTAGCACTGAGCAATAAGCTGTTAAAATTAACTATTTTTCAGCCTAAAATACCCTGGAATTAATTTCAATCCCATGCGGTCTCATCAGTCGAATTTTCATTCTTCAAACATTCCAAGTTTCGTTTTCTTATTTCATAAGTGCCCTGCAAGATTTCGTCCATTGGAAATGTATCGTCATTCCCGACACCCAGATGGTTTCGGCAAATCGTTTTTTCAGACCGGCCTCGTGGCTAGAATGTTTCCTGAACCGTTTATTCGTTAGAATACACTCCAAAGCAACTTCAAGAACCCGTGAAACACTTCACCACATAAATATCTAGTATAACTTCTTCGCTTTGGTTTTGGTATTGTTATTTGTTATTATTGGTGCCCTCTTATTTTTTATTGCGAAGCTGATGTTGATGATGATGATGATAATCGGGGTTGCGATCGCGATTGCGATTATGATTTCGCGTGCCGGGTTCGCGACATCGAACACTCTGCTCGTGTCCGAAATAGCGATGATTAAATCGACGGGATTCGCGATGCAGTCAAGTTAAGTCAAGTCATAAGTATTCTATGTGCCGCGAGTATATGGTCGATCAACGGTAGTAAAATTGTGTGATGAATCACAAGAGGTGATATCATGGATCCGATTAGTTCTTCTACTTCGCTTCGCTTCCAAAAATGTTGATTGGTTGGAACACTGGGACCGAAAAAAATATATAAAAATTTTAAGTAACAAAAAGTTATCTTCATTCCCACAGAAATCCGGAACGAGACGCCTAGAACGAGAAGAGACGGTTTAATACTGGTTATAAGCCAAGCGCCGACGACCTATCAACAACAACAACAGACGCAAGAACAACAACAAACGATCGGCCAAGAACGGAGACGATGAACTCCTTCTGCCGGAGACTAGTGGGGTTGAAGTTGTGTGTGCGTATTGCGTTTGAAACAAACCGGAAGAACCAGAACTGGAATTTGAGCGCGCGCTCGCTCGCTGGATTGGTGTTCAGGGAAGTTTTTTCTGTTTCGTTTCGTTTGTTCTGAGTGTACTTTGCTGTGGCCATCCAATTGGCGTTGACCGCATGCAGATCAAATATCTGAGGGCGACTGTGCTAGCTTTGGTTGCCTGTTTGGGACAACACGTTTTCGACAGCTTCAAGAAGGCGGCAAAGTAGAACGACCCCGGCGAAACGAAGCAATGTGTGTTATCAATCTGGCCGTTTTCGTTCCGGGGGACTTCCAGCTGTTTCCATCAGCCGGAGGCAGATGAAGACGAAGGAACGAGAATAACGACGGAGGAAACTGCAAACAACAGAGGAGAGTGAACACAAAAAAAAACTGTGTAACGAGCACATCAACGTCAATCGGAACAACAACGGGGAAACCGGAGTCAAGTAAGAACTTTTTTTCCTGTGCACACACTCTCTCTGTCTCTGATAAGAAAGTTAGCAGAGCGTTTGATGGTGGGAAAAGTCGCACATTATTCTGTGTATTCCGGCTTCGACTCCACTGGCTCTGGTAGCAATTTAGTTGGAGGAAGCATGTGTTCGAGGCGAAATAGGAGAAAAAAATACGCAAGAGATTACGACTCTTTCTAGCATTCTAGCATTACAGTTAGGTACCTGCTACTATTATTACCAAGTGTTGTTGTAGGATCAGGAAGAAGGGCTGGGGAAAACACACACAAACCCATACATACTGATTTTTGTCATATCAAAGTATCGTGTTCGGTGATTGAAAGGTAGAAATCACACGCGCAGATAAAAAAAAACTGGAAACAAACATCATAAAAGAACTGTTTAACGTAGCTACAATCTGGCACTAGCGCCATCTTTTTGAAGGACTGCGTACTTCCGATGCCGCAACCAGTCGTTTTCGAAGTGAAAAGAAAAACGTCTCGACTGGCGGCATTCTACTAATTACGTTTTATTGAAGTGAAGAGGAAAAAAAACAAACAAACAAACTACTATGACTTTCTATTAGTTATTGTGTAATATGCAAATCGATTTGACTTCTTTAACGACTGAACTGAATTGTTATTGCATTGTGGATAAATAGGCGTATTAGTGTGAAATCGAGGTTACACGAGTAGGACGTAAGAAGCAGGAGTGATTTTTAACGCGTAAGCTAGTACACACACATACACACTGAAAAAAAAAACACAAACACACTTACGGACGCCGGCCCTGATTATTGTATATCCAATGGTCAGGAATCGGGTCCGGTTTGTAAATGGTTGAACATACTGTAACTTAACGATATTCCACGTGGAGGATGCAAGCAAATCAGCGTGTTTTTTATTACAATTTTTATTATCATATTATTATTATGATTATTATTATCATTATTGCTATCATCAGGGTATATCTTCGTTCACAACTGAAAGAAAAAACAAAACAAGGAGCACACAAATTTATTAAGCGATACAATACACCCAAAACACACACACGCGTTTAGTTAAGAGTCACAATATTTGAATTTTAGTGAGACAGAGAAAAAAAAACCGAGAGAGCGAGAGTTACAACAAATTGTGTTTTTGTTGTTCGAATTAGTTTTAACTATGGGTGCCGGCGTCGTTTTTTTCCGCAGTAAAAGGAGTCGGCACCCGCCAAATCCTATAAGACTTTCCAAATGGAGACGAGGAACATCCCGGGCCGGGAACGGTGCTGCCATCCCGAAACCAGACTCCCTATAAATCCGGAAATTACCTTCCATCAGGACAATTTCCATTGGTAGGAAGCCTTGTGCTCACTTAACTAGTTAAAATAGACAAGAAAGGGTGCAGCACCGTTCACGGAAATTCCATGGGATTTTCGTACTCGCTCCGTATATTTCTAAACACTGCTATCTAAGTCGTTCGGGTTGCGGCCACGGATCAAATTCCGCGGATCGCTTCCCGAAAACCCACACGAATGTTTCTATTACTCGAAAGAAGAAGACGGAGAAACCTACTTTATGTTGATAATATGTCTTAGAGAGTAGTTTTTTAAGGCGAGATCGAACGAGAAATGAAAAATAATCTATTACTTAATTGGTGATAATTCCCAAAATTTAAACCTAAAAGAAACAAAATCAGAAAACCGACAATTGGATCAATGAATTAGTAGGGCAAAACACTCACATACATACATGAATGAAAAACAAAAACTAAACACACACACGCGCGCGCAAGCGAAACAATTAGGCATTTAATAGATATATTTAAAAGAAAATATTTAGATAAATTGTTGAACTGTTTTTTAGCGTTTTACGATAAACCAAAATTTATCCCGAATGATAAACAGAGAGAAGCAAAACACGAAGCACAGAACCACTTTCATTCGATCGAGGAACGGCGACGAGAGAGCGCCAAGCCGAGAGAGAAAAATTTGAGCAAATCATGCAGAAAAGAGTAGAGTTAGGCATCTTAAAAGTTTTCACGCACGTTTCCTACGCTCTCAATTTTTTGTTTGGATCCCAAAGCGATTTGTGAGCGATTTTAGCTAGTTTTTTTCTGTTAAATCAAATGATCAAACTTAATTTCAACCATGCTAATTTTGTTTCGTTTTTTAAACACTCTCTTTTTCTCTGTATGTGTGTGTTCGTTACTTTTTTTTAAATTTCTCACCTAGGTATTTATTAAAACGAGAAAGCGCTAAATTATTGAACTGAAACCTAAACATGGTCCTTCGATGTCGGGATGTTGAACCGGAAACCCACTGTAGTAGCTACTGAAAGACGAAGGGACTCCGACGACGTATTTAGACATACACACACACACTCACTTTCGAGACCAAGGAGCAGACTACAACCGAACTCAAAGGGGTGTTCTTTGTTTGTTTATTTTTTGTATCCCCGCCTCCCCTAACTTTGTGACTATTATCAATCGATACAGTGCAGTATTACTGATTTTTTGTTTTTGTTTTCCGATTTTTTTTATTATTATTTTTGCTCGATTAGATTTAAGCCGAAGGAGTGATCCTTTCTTTTAGCGTGTATTGTAACTATTGTGCGGTAGGAAGTTTTTTTTTATTATTATTATATTGTGTCGTAGTCGCGTGCTCTAGCTTTTTTTTTATTATTATTGTATTAAAACAACTACGGATACTATACATTCGGACACGAAAGGAACGCTTCTGTAGAAAGTATCTCGTTATTGTGTAAGTCAGTTTTTAGACCGGTCGTGTCTGTATATGATCTATATTTCTCTCTGTGTGTGTTTTTTGATAACTACTCACTATTACCTAGCAGATAGTCGTCTCTTTTTAGTTATCTCATTTTTATTATTATTGTATGTTTATATATAAACTATTATTATTTGATATATTATTATTGCATTTAGAAAACGACACTTTTTTAAATTAATATTATACACCTTTGTTGGTTATGTTGATTTTTGTTTTGTTAAATTATTACACCTAAGTTTTTGAGTTTAACAAGTTTTGAGATAAAAGAAGCCACATTTATACGCCTAGAACAGTGTCTGCAGAACAACAGCAACAGAAACAAAAACTGAAACGAAACCCATAAGCGTGTAATAAAATAGGCAGAATGCAATTGTATATTTTTTTAAATCAAGAAAAGCAACGAAATTTGAGCAAACTCTTTTTTTCGTATTAAGCTGTGTAATGAAAGGCACCAGGAAACCCCAATCTTCCCTAAAATACACTCTTGGAATCGGATCAAGATACATAGAGATGATGTTTCTTTTGATTTGTTTGGGGTTTGCAAAGAAACAAAGAAATCTACAAATGCACTTAAAGACAAAACAAAATTTTGAAATCAAACCAAGCTAGGAGACCAACTGGGCCCCCAAACTGAAAAAAGAATCCATGTGAACCGGTTTTGGATAAAAGAGAAAATAAATTGCAAGAAATCGAAACTGCCAGCACTTTCTCCAGGCTGGTACACATTGAATCTTTTTTTCCCTGAATTTGAATTCACACAAATTTTGTTTTAATTTTTATAGGAATAAAATAGACGTTACTTACTTTTTGATTATTTTTAAATTATATACTATTCGATGATTTATTAACAAAATGATTGAAAAAAAAAACAAAAAAAAAATAAAAGAATGAGTTGTTTAGATAAATTTAAACCTTCTTTGATTTTACTCGAATCGGAACGAAAGTCATTTTATTTTAACACACACACACACACAACCTCAAACGTCAGAAAGGCTGCCACAGAGCATCTGATTTGTTTTGTTGCCGTTCTTCTGGCTGCGTCTTACTAACACCAAAATTCCCCCCAATACTTTATTGAAAAAAAAAATCGATTGAAAGTTCTTTTTATCTCTTACCAGGTTACTCAAAAACTTATGCATGGCTTGTATTATTTTTCTTTAGATATTTTTTTTCATTTTTTCGCATTTTCACGACGCTGTATGCAGGTAGATGCTGCAAAACTGGCAACATTGGTTGTCGGAGTAGAAGGTTTGTAAGTCCAAAGAATTAATTATAGACAAAAAGTGGTTCATATTAAAAAAAAATCTACTCTAGACCTTTATAGTGACTAAGAAAAATTTTGGTTGAGAATTTCAGATTCAAAAATCGAAGTCCTGATGTGTAATTTGAACTCAGAATCCAGATTCAGAACTGAGAACTTCTTTAATCCACTCATTAGGAATGTAGGCAATTTTCGGCATAGGTCGATTCACGCACGGCCTGATCTCACTGTTTTTGTCATTTCGCGATTCCTGTTTTGATTCCTTATTTTCCTGACGAAGTAAAGCAAACATTTGAATCCTCATTTAACTTTCATTAACACGGTTTTGGCAATAGCTCTCAGCTCAATTTTGAGTAAAAAAAATAAATAAAAAGGAAATAAGACGTTTTTAGTTTCAAATAATGAAAAATCAATCATTTTATTTGTTAATCCAGCTGAAAACAGAAAAATTGGGATAAATGGATTTAAACTTCAAAGTTTATCTACCCGACGTTATTTTTATTCCTTGAAAATATCATATCATAAAATTTTAGAATAGTTAAGCCTTTTCTTCCAGTAAGACAGACAGACAGTTTTCTTCTGTCCATGAACAGTGTTGTCGTACAAGTACATTATGTGCATGTGCATTTGTTTACAGCTTCCGGTCGAAATAACACAAGAAACTTCCGGACAATCGATTCGGCACATTCGAATTCTTTAGAAGCTTCCACATTTGGACATTCGATGGGATCTTTTGTTTCAAGCAAGGTTTCCGAAAAAAATTCTGACTTTCTGTGATTCTATCCAAAAATTCTGTGACGGTTTTCTGTGATGCTTTTTCCATTAACTTCACTCAAAATTCAGGTCAAATTGCGTCTTTTTTACATTTTACTAAAGAAAAATCAATTAACATTACTAATTTTATCATATTTTAACAATTCAAAGAAAATATTCCAAAATTAATATTTATATAAAAAATTAATTTAAAAAAAAAGTCCAAAAATTTTTTAATTCTGTGAAATCTGTGAATATTTTTAAAATTCTGTGTTCTGTGACACAGATGCTGTGATGAAAATTGGCTCAAAATTCTGTGAAATTATAGATTTTTCGGTGATTTCGGCAACCTTGGTTTCAAGCAGAAGCGCTGTCCTATAGAATATTCAATGCAAAGTGGGTTGATCCAGAAGAAATGAGTTGAAAAAAGGGTTTTAAAAACATGATGAAACATTTTAATAAACAAACATCCTTTTCGAAATTTTTAAGAATTATCAACTTTCTGTTAATTCCCGGAGAGATAAACGTTAAGAAACCAAAAAATGAGCTAAATTAGTTCACAAAATGGGACTTAGTTTTTTGCCATCCTTAAACTGAGTTTTGAGTAAAATTTCTTAACCGTGCAGCTTCACGAAAAATCTCGACGCACTCCATTTCTCGTCGGAAAATTATCTAAACAGGACGTGCGAACTGTCACCACAAAAGGGAATTACGTCATCGTGAATCGACCCATTTATAGTGAGTACTTAAAAATCCGGATGAGAAATTCAGATTTAAAATTCGAAGCCTTGATGGGTAATTTGAACTCAGAATCCAGATTTAGAATAGAGAACTTCTTTAATCCATTCACTTAGATTGTATGCCATTTTCGGCATAATGCACAATGGCTTGCGGTTTTGGCACTAATTTCTTGAAGATTGGCACTGATTTATTGAGGGTTGACAAAACGACAGATTTTGTTGGTTTTCCATCAAAAGTTCATGTTCTTGATAAGCTTTGATTTTAAAAATTGAATATTTTTAAGACTGACGTATTTGGTAAACTTACAAAATATTTAAAAAAAAGCAATCATATCATAACAATACCTTACATTGTATTTCTTTCATCAACTGTCACTGCCCGTTCTGACTTCCGATAACATCCAAAATTGCCGAAAGATAACTTCCGAGTGGCGTTATCGCTGCGCTAGATTGTTTACAGCAGCTTCGGGACGTTGTTTTCGCTCTTAATGAAACCGGCCGCTCGCTGTCAAGCTGAGGCCGGGAGCCGCCAATAGTTTGTAACCTGTCAAAACCGTTGACACTTGATTGACCATCGAAACTAACTAGCTGCTGCTGCGGTACCCCAATCATTGTATGAAATTGCTCAATCTGGATACGGAACCAGAGAAAGCGGGAGAGAGAAAGAGCGCCATCTTCCCATTTTCGCTAATGGCTTCTTTGTCTCGAGATCGATCGAATTACGCTCGAGTAATTCCCAATTTCACTCGAAAATCAACCAACGCAAACAAGCATCGGGAACCGTTTTGTTTTGGTTCAGAACCTCGACAACGACGACGACGACGATTCACCGCATTTTGCTGATGATGGTTGTTGTCAGCTTGCATGGAAATCGCTGAGTAAACACGAAGCAGATGCCCACGCGGTCGTTTCGTTGTTGTAAATCGGCCACATGGAGAGGTAACACGAGTATACTTTATTAAGCTTGTATGGGTATAGGTAGAGGTGCCTGTGTTAGCGTCCTTCGCCTCGTGGAAGTTACGTCGATGACGAGGAATCCCTCCCGCGGTACAAAAAAACGCTAGATTCAGAAAACAGGAGACGTTACTCGTGATCGTCAGCTGATCTTTAGGCCGATATGAAAAACGGTTAAATCAGTCTTGTCTTACTTTTAAAGTAAATTTTTTAGATATTAGACTGTTATCTCTTAAGAGTGTAGCTTTTATTTATGCTGGAAGAGAGTCGAAAGAGAGAGAAGTTTTGAATGGACAGGGAATGCTATTTTTCAAAATGATTGTCCAACTCTATCAGAGCATTCTGTATTTTTGATCCATGTAAAATTATTGAAAATTGATTTCACATGAAAGGTCCCACTGTTAATAGTAGTAAAATAAAACTGGCAACCCTGCCATGAACCGTTGTTTTGGACAAAAAAAAAATGTAACAGCACCCTCTGTTAGCAACTATTAACTGGTTGCCAATGATTGTTCCTTGTTACCTACTCGAGAGTTTTATTCCTTGCTAATTATTCATTTACATTGTCGATTTTAACGTTGCTTGGAACATGTTACCTTAAAAATAACACAAAATAAAGGCGAACGTGATCACATATGTGTGACATTAAGTCCACGAGAAATGATGGGCGGGACCGGCGTCTAGTCACCGATTTCAGGGTCGTTAAGTCAACGTAAATTGACGATGAATGACTCTGCGTGTTGCTTATCCTGAGCGAGCGACCGGTGTTTTTGTCTAGCGACTCTGTTCTTTCTCTTTCAAACGGTACGATTCCATTGTTTCTCTTCCCGAGTTTGGTGAAAATGCATTTTCAATAACTGACCACTCCCGTCGTATTGACGTCGTCGTCGCGTCGATTGTGTTTTTCCATGTTTCGGGTGCAGGGTTTCAAATTTCGCATCATCATCACCATCAAACTTCGCTTTGGCCCGAGGTGCTATGCTGTTTCCAAGCTGCAGCAGCAGATGTCGTCCATGGACAATGACAGCTTCGGAGAAAAGCTGCAAACACAAAGAAAGGCGAACAAGAGCGGGTGGGTGTCTGTATGGCAACAAAACGACAACGACGACATCAACGACCAAAGCTTGGATCAGCTGTTTTTTTTGCCTTCTACTGCTTCGCAGCAAGATTTTTCTACCTTCTCTGCTGCTGATGCCTTGCTGCTGCCTGCTAGTGGATTGGATCGAATGAAAACACTCGAAGTGATAATCGTTTTTTCACACCCGCCGATAATGGCCATCATCATCGATTGCAACGCGCGCGAAAACGTGCGGATCCAACGTAAACAAATCGAAAAACGGCTCTTTTTTTGCGTTGCAGCCGCACCCGCACATCCCTCCTGCGGCTACTCGGGTTCGATTTAAACCAACGAAACGGGAACCTGAAAGCGTAAGTGAGAAAACTCAAATTTCAACGTGAAAAAAAAAACAAAAACCCTTAGCAAACGCGGTTCTCGCGCCCCAATTTCGAACCCCGCCCGATGACGCCCGCGATTGACAAGAACGAAACGTCTTCGTTCTGTGTATCCTCACGTGGGGCACTCAGAGAATTTAAATTTGGAAAAATTTAATTTTTATTTTTAAGATTTCCTAAATTTTAAAATTGAAGAAGAATATCTTTTTAAGTTTACTAAGGCAAAAAAAAATCAATAAAATTTCGTTAGAGAAGAAATTACAAAATAGACGAGAACATAGAGAAAATTATGAGATTTGGGATAAACCAACTATTAAAATCCTTCAGGGGTCGCATACAACATGAACACATTTTGCGCAAAATAGATCATTCAAAAATTCGATTTTGTATCGATTATGTGCAACCGTTTTGCGTAGATTTAACACAAAATGAAGAATAAATTACAAAATAGAGAGGAAAAGCAAGAAAAAAGAGGTTTGTTTAAGAAAATCATCCAAAAAATCTCTCCCTAAAGATGAGCCCATATATATGCCGGTGTTCTAACGTAATCGATAGCGCAACTAAGCTAATGTATGAGATCATCTAAAAGCTCTCACATTGGCAAATAATCAACGCATTTCGATGAAATCCAACCTTTGCGAATACAAATTGATCGTAGATATCTTTGAACAGTATAACTGTTTGTCAGTCTTTTGCAAAGCTTTCGATAGAATCTGCAGGCTTCTCATGTTTTCTCAAATACGAATTGGCATGGGCGCATAAAGCTTCAATCGGCCTCGCTTGACGACAATTTGGCGGATTCATCTCATTTGGTATATTATGGACTCTGTTGGATTGGCACTACGCCATCGTGTCCTTTGAGTAGTGAGCTGATACCAAATCAGGCCAAAAAGTACCAGGTGATCATGCTTGCGGATGATAGGCAGCATACACCGATTCAGGCACTGTCAGACGCAAACAGCTTCTCCTGCTTGTTAAATGTCTTTAGACACATTCTTCCCTTGGCACGATGGACGGTGCCAAGAGAAGATCCCACTTTTTTGGTCACTTCCCGAACTGATGCAGCCTTTTCACTGGCGTAAGCACGCATGACTTTCTGGTCTAAAGTTTTGTCCACCGGACTCGGTTTCCGCCTAGTTTTTTTTTTGTCCGCGAAGCTGCATACCTCTTTCTACTTACGAATCGCATTTCGGACTGCTTCAATGCTTACTTCTGTCATTTTCGCCAACTTACTCATCGAATTTTGATATGGAGGCACATGGCCGCTCATAAATGTTATCAAATGGCAACTTCCGAAGACTTTATCCATTTTTATGAAACTTGATTGCTGTACTTATTATACAACTAGAAATTGCCTCAAATATGTTGTTTTGAAAACAGCAACATTAATCGATGGCAAAAGCGCTTATCTAAATATTTTTTTTTTTGTTTCTCCATTCCAAATATGTATTCCAAATAATGCATGGTCTTTCAGTTAAACTCTGATCCCACATTATGAGAAATAAACTCAAAATAAGGTATGACCGAGGCTCAAAACATAGTTCGATTCTATGAACTTAAAGTTAAGTACCCTCTTTCCTCCTTGCGATAGTTCAAAACGGAGTTCGAACTGCAAACTCAAAACTAATACCATTCGTGCTATTTTTGCCGAACCGCATTTCGGGTAGCTACGAATAACGGCATAAAAAAATTCAAATTGGAATTCGGTTGTCAAACTTAGTTTTGAGTTTGCTTGTCAGAACTTAGATTTCCCTGTCAAACTCAAAGTTGAGGGCTGCCTCTGAAGTGCTGTTTTGACCGTGGTCAAATCATTGTATGAACTAAAGTTGAGTTCCACTGCGAATTAAAACTAATCCTATTTTTCCTTCGGCGAAGGAGCAAAACTGAGATCGATTTGACGAACTAAAAATTGAACCTTTTTTGTGCATTTGAACTGAAAGCACTTAGCGATTTCGGCTCCGGGATGAATTTTGAAAAGCTACGAATAAAGACATGAAGAAAGTTAAAATTGTCGAATTTAGGTTTGAGTATGCCAGCCGGAATTTGGATTTTGCGATTTCCCAGTCGAACTCAAAGTTGAGGGCCGTAACTCAAGTGCTGTTTTGAACCAAAACTACTTAATTTTGAGTTTAAAAAAAAGGAGCGTGTGTATGAATATGCGCATGATGCAGTGGAATTGGCGTTTTCCAGATTTTGTAACCGTACGATACAGTTTCAAGGCAGTCTTGATATTGTATTTGGATTATGAATTATATTTTAACAAATAACTGAGAGACTTAAAATGTATTTTAATGACAAATGTTAGGAAAGCGAAAGTAATACTTGTCATTTTTTGCCAGTAAATTTTAAATTTAAATTTCCAAACACTTCGTAGCAAACTGAACCAAGTTCATATTGATTGTTTCAAAAGTAGACTGACACTTTGTATAAATATATTGATACCTTTCAATTTTGGTTTCACGATATCAAAGCTAGCCATCAACACAGAGAACAATGTTCTGGGTCAATTCTGAAAAATTGTATTTGGATTGTAGCTTTACTTCCTTTCCTGGATTGTAGCAGAATTCCTTTTTTTAACTTCTTGAATAACTAAATTTTAACATGTTTGCGCTTCATCATGTTTGGTCGAGCCGGGAGAAAACAACACTGTTTTCAGTTCAGCTTCCGAGCAGAGATGCCAACTGTTTTTTTTTAGAAATGTCTGGAAAATTTGAAAAAAAAAATGTCTGGAAAAGTCTGGATGGCAAACTTTATAGGTGACAACCTTTTTTTATTTTGGTCGCCTGATCGCAATATTGTACTGTACTGTACTGTACTGTAGGAAATAATACTCATTACTTGATAATAATCATACATTCTATACACTACCAATGCCTGAGATTATTGTGGTGGTGTCGGCAGTACTACGATCTATGATTAATTTCCTATTTTACAACCTTTCTCGTGGCATATCTCACTTTTCAATTACTAATTCGAATCATTTCCTGCCATTTTGCAACGAAAATTTTAAAATTTGACTGTTTTGTCAAAAAATTCATGTCAAAACTCAATAGTCTGGAAATGTCTGGAAGAAATGGCAAAAGTCTGGAAGTCAGGAAACTTAAAAAAATTCTAGCAAAAGTCCAAAAAGTCTGGAAGATCTAAACAAAGTCTGGAAAGTTGACATCACTGACGGCAAGTGTGAGATCCAGCGCTGCCAGATCTACGGATTACCCCGTTGATCTACGGATTTTGAGCACTTCTACGGATCTAGGGAGCGATTTTGTCGCATGATCGGATTATGCCACATAATCCGATTATGTTGCTTGGTCGAATTATGTCACATGGTCGATTTCGTCACATGGTCGGACTATGTTGCGTTGTCAAATTATGTCACATGGTCAGGTTATGTCACATGGTCGGATCATGTTGCATGATTTTATCATGTTCCATGCTCAGATTATGTCACATTGTCGAATTATGTTGCGTTATCGGATTATGTCACATGATGGCTTATGATGCATGGTTAGATGATGATCTGATCATGCATCATAAGCCATGATCTGATTATGTCACATGGTTGAATTCTATTATATGGTTGAATTTTATCATACAGTCAGATTTTGCCATTTTGACACTGTCCCATGTTGATCTTGACGAGAATAGACCATAAGTTCACTTATACACATCTTTACAATTGAGGCCCTTGGAGCCTGTGCATATGAGATTATTACGAGAAAAAAAGCTTTAAAATTGATGTGTTTGGCCATTTCCCATATATTCTACGAGAATTTGTATTTTTCTATCAAATGTAAAAATGTGAAGAAAAATTCAAAAAATCAGAAAAAATCATCGCATCATTAACTCAAAATCGATGTCTCTTATACCCCTTTTGACTCTGAGAGCCTCAATTCTATATAAGCTATACATTGACAAGAAAAATAGTGCGTAATTCTACGATTAGCGGTCGTAGATAAATTACTACCTCCTCAACTTTTTTTTTTTTCATCAAAACACATCAGCAGATTTTAATCGTATTTTAAGCTTTGAAACCATTCATGGTTATGTTGATAAAGTTTGCTATAAATTTTCGTTTTTGGTCACAAAAATTGCAAAAAAAAACTGAAAAATTGCTTTTTTTTGTATTTGTGAATAAATTCGGTCATAATCCGGCCTTTTCTTTTAACGAAATCTGGGTAACAAATTTTGTATCAAATATCCGGGTAAAACTGGGCGAGCTTTCAAATTAGTATCAAGCATAAAAAAGAAATATCAATTATAGAACACGTCAGTTCTTGACAAATTTAACACCAAATCAATCTATGGATGAAGTTTCAGTCAATATCTAAAAGGCCATCACAATCAGTTCGGATTTGCTTTGAACTAGAGCCAACATTGGAAGATGTTTTCCCTCAACAATTTGCTAAACTTCTTGATTATCATTATCAAGATGGATGTGAGTAGCCAATCGAGTTAAGCGACACTAGCCATTTGCTGAACATTTAGATTATTTTTAATTCAAGCGTTATTTTGTCGGATTTTATCTAGAATCCCTTCTACAGAGTTATTCAAGTTGAAATTCAAAATTTTGGATAAAAATTTTTTATTTCTGCATTTTAGCATATGCACAGAATCGAAAACCAGCTTCAAAATTTTTATCATATTCACAATTCTAGACTAGAACTAGCAGGCGGATACTGAATTCACATTAGAAATACTTTGTTCTAACACTGTGTTGTTAATCCTGTATTCTCAATTGAAACTCTGATTTTGCTGAAAGATTCTTAAGGGGGAGTAGGGTCTAACGGGTATAAAAAAACACCATTTTCACGATTTTTTTCTAGAGCTTTCGTTCAAACAAATGTATTCAAATTTTTTGCATTATACAAAGCATTGTTAAAAGAACATTTAGTAATTTTTTCGTAAAAAAATATTGAGAAATGAGCCGGTGACGGAGCACTTTCGAGGATGCCTTTTAGAAAACAGGATTTGCGGTGGACACTGTATCTCAGCACAGAATCATCTGAAGTCAAAAAATCAGAGCAAAATATTTTTAATAGATGTTTATCTGGACCCCAACGTTTTTATTTAACTTAAAAAAATTTTAATGAAATTTTTGTGGCTGTTTGAAGTAAAAACTACGATTTTTCACGAAAAAATCCGCCATTTTTCACCTGTAAAATCTCCCCAATGTAAAAAAAACAAAAAAGAAAAACGTTGGGGTCTGGTATTTTATATGTAGAAAATATGATCCAAATTAGAAAAGAATCGGATAAGTAGTTTTCAAATGACGATGTCCACGGACTTTAAAAATGTGCTTTTGAGAAAAACGCGTTTGAAGTTTCTGCTCTTGCTTTCTTGCAGTATTAGATAGGAGGAGATAAAGGCCTATAATTTCTACAGTTTTGTTTCAATTGACTTGAATATTTGACACAACATTCTTGAAATGTTTTACAATAAGAAAATAAAAAAATAAAAAAATCGACCCCCCACCCCCCCTTAAGTAAAGTTTAGAATTTAAATTTAGAACTCCATTTGAGCATTCAGAATTTGAAATTCAGATTGAAGGTTCATATTTCTGATTTCAGAGTTCTGATATCAAAACCAATTTCACGATTTCGGTTCTCCCAAACATTTTTTCCTCGGTGTTTGCATCATCGCTAAGTGCTCACTCGATCACCCCCGGCCACAGAGGGTTTTGAATTTCCCCTTCGGTTGTTTCCGCTGTTCTCAGGAATGGAAATCGGGAATCGAAATGCACGCGACAGCGTTTTGCCCCTCGTCCGTTGCCTTCGGATTTCCCCCTCTAAACCCTTTTCCTTGATTCAATGGGCTTGGTTAAACCTTTCTCCTCAATCGAGGGTACTTTCCAGGCGTATGTTGTTTCTGCGTGATGCGTCGTCGTTCGTCGTCGTCGCGTAATGGGCCAAGAATAGAACTGAGCCCGCGGAAAGGGGGCAAGCCGGCACTTGCAGCTGCTCCAATTCTCGACCGTCGTTACCCGCAGGGCGATTAAGTATCTACCGAATTGCGCGTTGGAGATTTCCCTTCATTCAATTGAATACTTTAGTTGGAAACGTTGCGCGGCGCGATTAGTAGGGCCCCGTGTGAAAGTCACGCGTCGTCGTGACGCACTTGCCATTTCCGCACTCGACGGAAAATGGTGAGTCTTTCGTTTGGGAAAAATATTTCGTGGTAATTTTTTGGGGCCATCCGTAATTTATGGAAATTTTCGAATCTCCTCTTCCTCAATTTTGATGAAATTCGCCAACAAACTTGCGAATGTGCCAGTTTGAGACATTTGACGGAACTTTCTTCCTGGTACCGAAAGATTTATGGCATCGCACTGCGGGATGCAACGCGCTGCCGGAAATCGATGGTGCACTTATGGGTGTATTTGTCAATCTCACCAGAAGCAGCGGCAGAGCGATGCATTTTCCTGGAATAAAATTTCGAATCTGTGTGACCTGGCTGGGGGACCTGGCAAGGGATGTTTACCAAACACTCCATCGAAGGGATAGTGTTTGTTTGTTTTCCCTCTTGGCTTCCCCTCGCGAGAGTTCGATTCGGATCGATCGATCCAAGTGCGATTTGCATTGGTGCGCGCAAATCGGACGACGGAATTCGATTGAAATTGGTTGCCGGGCTAGGGTTTTTTTTAGTGTTTTTTGTTTTTATTCCGACTATTGGTTGGTTTGGCTGTCCCTCATCGGGTGTAACTTTTTTATTGGGTGTGAGAAATTCCAGATTGCGGCATTCGATTGGCTCGTGTGGTGCTGCACTTTTCGGTGGTGAGAATTTTCCTCACCACTTGAAATGGCACTTATTGGATGATTTTTTTTTCTCATGTTGACACATTTTTTTAGAACGATCATCATAACATCACCATTATCATCAAATCATCGATAACATCAACATCTTCATCACTTCCATACAATCATTATCATCGTCATCAAAACTATCATGAAATTTATTTTAAAAAAACAACCACATTTTTCGTGGTAACCAACATCAACATCACCATCATTCGTCATTCATTATTCATTCCAATCAAAAATCGAGTATAGGGCTCATAGCTCAAGTCACCGATCATTACAAAAATCACAAAAAACTTATAAAGGCAGAAAAGCCTTCAACGCACAATTTCATTTCATGAATCACAAATCATCCATGATCAATCGTAATCTAATTTATCATTGTTCATTCATTCCAATCCCAAATTGAGAATAGGGCGTATAGCTCAAGTCACCGATTCCTAAAAATTTACAAAAAAACATCACCCAAAACTAAAGAATTCGTAAAGGCAGAAAAGCCTCCAACGTAGAAATTTCATTCCATGAATCATAAATCATTCATGATCAATCATAATCTTCATGATCAATCATAATTTGTCATTCATCATTCATTCCTATCCAAAATCGAA
This sequence comes from Uranotaenia lowii, assembly GCF_029784155.1. Lineage (NCBI taxonomy): Eukaryota > Metazoa > Arthropoda > Insecta > Diptera > Culicidae > Uranotaenia > Uranotaenia lowii. The sequence goes on along the minus strand of NC_073692.1, from coordinate 214,366,094 downwards.
AATAGGGCATATAGCTCAAGTCACCGATCCCTAAAAAAGTTCACAAAAAACATCACCAAAACAAAAGAACTTATGAAGGCAGAAAAGCCTTCAACGTACAATTTTATTCCATGAATCAAAAATCGCCTCATCATTTGGTCTTAGTTTCCAATTTCACTACAAAATCATTGTGCATTGACCTTTATAATTAACATCAACATTGTCATTATTCATTAAACAAACTTACGTAAACATCATCAACACATAATGAGATTCATGATCAATCATATTCATTAAACATACGAATTTCATAGCTGACCAACTTTGCCATTCATCAATCATTCCAAGGATCATCGAGCATAAGGCATATAGCACAAGTCACCGATCTCCTACAGAATTTAATCAAAATAAAACAATTTCTGTCATGAATTTTGAAAAAGGGCGAATGGGTCAAATGAAAACAAATGGAGTTATCAGATGGGTGGAAAAGTACGTTCGGAGGCCTACATTTTGATTGTACAAAGTTTTCTGAAGGAAGTTTAATTTTCGAGGAATAAAGAAAACAAAATTATATTTTTGCTGGGAGCTTATGAAGCTGTCAAACTTATAACGATTTTATTTTCTAAAACAGTGATCTTGGCGCATTCGATACCGATTTAGAAAATGAAACGGAAAAGAGCATCAAACCATACATCATGAATCACCTCATCATTCCATCTTACATTGAAGTGTCATTTCGAATTTATTGTGACAAAAAGTTGGACAGAGTTGGACAAAAATAACATTGACAGTTATAACAGCCATGACAGTGGACATCAGCATCATCATCATCCATACAACATACATTATTATCATCAATACATCATCAAAACCATGATCAATCATAATCATACATAATTCATTCAAATTCATACCTGATCAACTCATTTTGTCATTTATCAACCACTTCAAGCGTTAATCGAGCATAGGGCATATAGCTGAAGTCTCCTATCCCCTATGAAATTTCACCAACACAAAACAATTTACAAAGGCGAAGGTATTACCTAACGTATCAACATTCATTCCATGCATTTGAATCTATTACTTCTTCTCACATTCGAATTTTATTTCAAAATTCATAATTCATGAAATTTGTTGGAAGATACTTCTTCCATTATTAATATCAGCATTGCCTTTACTCAACATACATAATCATCATCAACACATTATTAAAGTAAACATACAAATTCCATGACTGATTAACTAAATTGACATTCATCAATCGCTCCAGTCATAAATCCAGCTTATGACACATAGTGAACATCATCGAAATTCATGATCAATCATATTCATTAAACATACGAATTTCTAATAACTAGTTCGCCATTCATCAACTATTCCAATTATCATCGAGTATTAGGCATATAGCTGAAGTCACCGATCCCGTACGGAATTTAACCAAAATAAAACAATTTGGAAAATATAACGGAAAAAGCTTCAACCCATGCATCATGAATCGCCTCATCATGTCATCTTACATTGAAGTGTCATCACGAATTTATTATGACTTGTTTGTTGGACAAAAATTACAATAACAGTTATAACAGTCATGATAATTAACATCAGAATCATCATCATCCATACAACATACATTATCATCATCAATACATCATCAAAACCATAATCATACAAAATGCATACATATTCATGACTGATAAACTAGTTTTTCATTCATCAGCCACTTCAAGCGTTTATCGATCATAGGGCATATAGCTGATGTCTCCGATCCCCTATGAAATTTCGAAGTTCGAATTTCATTTCAAATTCATAATTCATGAAATTTGTTGGAAGAATATCTAAAGCAATCATCATTATTAACATCAACATTGTCATTTTTAACACACAAAATACATAAGGTTGCCTGAATTCGTTCATCACGAATCCGGGTTATTTTATTTAAAAACCTGGCAAAATTCGGACATTTGATTTCAAAATTGTCGACCTTAAATCCGGGCAATATCCGGGAAAATTAGGTCGAAATACAAAAATTACTCAACAGAAATCTTAATAATAAACTTGAAAAAAAAATTTCATCAACATTCATCAGTAGATTTTAAATCGTATTTAGGGCTTTCAAAAAATCTTTCATGATTTTTTTTAAGAAACTTGCTGAAAAAAAATTCGTTTTGGACGCATAAATAAGAAAAAAAATACCACACAATTTGTTTTTTAGTTTGATTTGGGAATGTGAAGAAATCCGGGCTTTTTCAATAAAACCGGGACTTTTTCAAAATTTAATATTTAATAGCCGGGCAAACTTGGATAAAACCCGGCAATCTGGCAACTTTCAACATACATTATCATCATCAATACATCATCAAAACCATAATCATTCAAAAAGCATACAAATTCATGACTGACAAACTAGTTTTTCATTCATCAACCACTTCAATCGTTAATCGAACACAGGGCATATAGGTGAAGTCTCTGACCCCCTAAGAATTTTCACCAAAACAAACGTATCAAGTTTCATTTCATGCATCTTGAATCTATTTCTCCATCTCTTATTCGAATTTCATTTCAAATTCATAATACATTAAACTTTTTGGTAGTCAAACAATATCATTATCATGCCATTAACATTGCCTTTACTCATCATACATAATCATCATCAATCTAGTCATAAATCGAGCTTAGGGCATATAGCTGAAATCACCGATCCCCAACAAATTTCCACCAACATAAAAAAACGGAAAAATCATCAAACGGGAACTTAAATTTTATGTATCATCATGAACAGCGTAATCATCTCTTCTTTTATTCAAATATCATGACTAATCAACAAAACTTACATTCATCGATCACTCCAGTCATGAATCGAACTTAGGGCATATAGCTGAAGTCACCGATCCCCAACCAACTTTCACCTTCATTAAAAAAACGCAAAAATCATTAAACGTGAAATTTTATTTTATGTATCATCAGGAATACCATAAACATTTCATCTCGCATTCCCATTTCATTCCATGATTCGTAACGCAAAAACGGCAAGTTTTGAATACGGCATTTGGAATTCAGTATTAAATAATAGGAAATCTCACCAACACAAAATGATTAATTTTCTGATTTTGGAGAAACTTTTAGTTGAAATGATGATTTCTGTTTGTTTCAATTATAGGTCAATTTACGCACTGCCTGACCTCGCCGTTTTTGACACTTCGCGATTAGTGTTTTGATTGCCCTTTTTCCAATTCTACACGCTGAGGAAGCAAAGCAAACATTTGGGTTCTCATTTAATATTCATTTACACGTGTTTAGCAATAGTTCTCAGCTCAATTTTGGGATAAAAAAAATAAAAAGGAAACTAGTTGAAAAGAAATTTGAAGTTTCTATTTGTTAATCCAGCTGAAAACAGAAATATTCATTGTTAAGTACCCATAGAGATTGTCGCCAAGAAACCCAAAAATGCGTTAAATTTAGTTCACAAAATGGACTTGATTTTTTGGCTATTCTTAAACTGATTTTTGAGTTAAATTTCTTGACCGTGTAGCTATGCAAAAAATTCGACGCACCAAATTTCTCGTGCGTAAAATTGTGATAACAGAACCTGCGAACTGTCACCGCAAAAGAGAATTACGTTATCGTGAATCGACCCACAGTCCTTTTACCATCTTTATGGCATTCGAGACTTTATATAGAGTATTTCCTGAGACAGATTGTGGTAGGGTAGCTTTTTGTTTTTGTTTGGAAAAATGTAAACACCAACTGGTCGCCATTTTGATCTTTGATGATAAGCACTGTTCAATGCTTTCTTTTAAAACTTGTTTAATTAAAAGCATCAATATACCTTCATGTCTTAACTTGTTATGAATTTACAAATCATTAAATTAAGAACTTATATTCATTCTCACCAAGGTGCGCTTGCAAAACCACTATAATTGCATTGTCAGTTTTATTTCGTTACTATCTGGTCATTGAACATGCGTAATGTTGTTGTTACGTTTACCCTACCACGATATGCCGAGAAAATGTAAACATGAGAAATCATCTGTTCGTCTGACAAGTGGGGAAATGCCTTGTTAATGTTACACACGCTTGTTTTTAAATAACCATTTATTGATGAAAAATAAGCATAATTGACCTTTTTCCGCATTATGCCATGATATAACTTCTCCATGAGAATCCATAAACTGACTTTTCAGGGAGGTGTTGAAATATGGTTATTTTTCTAACATAAGAAACAAAGGCGGAGAAGGAGAAAAATGGATATTGATTTTAACCTAAGATTAATTTTAGAGGAGAAGCTTCCAAATTATTTTATTTTTGGTTGCTAACATCTGCTGAGGTTGAAAAATCATGAATTTCAAGAATCTAAGGATTTATATTTCTAACCAGATAGGCTGGGGAACAAATGAAAATTTTTATAATTTGAACTTCTTTTTTTCCCTAAAAACCCCTTATAAAAATTGTGGTTCCAATTTCTCCAACGGTTTGGTTGGAAGTTCGGTTCATTCGCCTTAGACATGGCGTTTTCCTGAGACACACTGAATTCTGAGGATATTACACCGGGATCTAACTATTTCGAGCTCTACCTTTAACTTCACAGTCGGGTGATATTTTTTCGTTAGTCCGAACCGCTTTAGCTTTCCCCGGATGTTACGAAAATTGACCGTACTAGCAATCTATGACAGTGAAACGGATCCTCAGATTTTGGCACCCTATTGTGGAGGAAAAAAAAATATTCTTCAGTTTCCATTCCGAATTTAAAATATTGTTGAAACTTTACCTTTCTGGACCAGAAGATGTTCGTCGAACCATTTTCATTTCTAAGCGGCGGTGTGTGCGAAAAATTTTGAATTTATTTTCTGCTATCAAAATGCACCCGACTGCGGAACCAAACACTTTCAAAATGGCGGCGATGAGTCGCCAAATTTTTCATTCATTTTGTGGTTTTCACTCGTTAACTACCAAAATGGTTAAAATTTTAATGAAAAAAATAATTTAAAATAATCATAAGGGCAGTTTTTCTACAAAAGTTAAAAAATGGTTGTTTTTCATCCATAAATAGTTATTTTGAAATGAGCGTGCAGTTGACTGACAGTTATTGGAGAAGCAGGCTTTATGCGCCTATAAGGCAAGATGATTATATCGAATATTATATCGAATATTATATCGAATATTTCATCAAATATGTGTATAAAAAACTATGTACACATGAGCAGACACCTGTTTTCTATACATTGGAGTAAATTTTATGCTGCTATCTCCTTCAATTTATGAGAAACTGATTTTATTATAAAATGTATTTATGTTTGAAGCAAAATTTAGATTTTCGTCTGAACGTCGGCCGTTCACAAGAAACTACCAATGACTTACTTGATTTTGTTTTACATTCAAGCTTTTTGGATATATTTAATCCAAAAATTATATGGCGACCGTGACAATATTTCAATGTTAATGACTGTCTAACTCTTTGATATCAGAATAGGAATGTCAATTACAAAATTGGATCATTACAGTGATCGACAAATTAAATCGTAAAACTCGTAAATCCTGATCCTAGAAACGTTTTATTTTTCTAGATGTTAACTGTGAGGTTAGCTAGAAGTTGATTGTTAAAATTCAATCTAGTAAAAACCTTTCCCCATTTTAGGAAAATTTCCTTCATTTTTATCAGAACTTCATTCCTTTGATGGGCAAGATTTTCTTTCTTTCAAACCCCTAAGTAATAAATTAGAGATTTTTCATCACACACACATTCCATTGATTGTTTTCTGCAATCAAAAGCGAATTACCTGCTTCTTTCTAATAAACTGCGTGTGACGCTGATGCTCAAACAATGAAGGTTTTTTTTCTGGCCTGTCAACGACTGCAAGCAAGCAAGTTCCATCAATGGGACGGAGCTTTCCGGAATTAATTAAACAACAAAAATGGCAGGAATTTCTTCGGGTCCCTGCCCAGGGACCAAGCAAGAGAAAGAACTGCCACCATACAACAATGTCAACGGTCCATTCTTCCAATTCACACACACACATGAAAAACATCAAAAGAATACTTCAGCAGCAGGACACAAGTCCCGGTCCTGGCTGGCCCTTCAAACGGGTGGACTTACTGACTGAGAGCAACCCAATCTTGGATGGGGGAAAAAATTCAATTCCGACCACAACCTCAGTTCATGTGACATTTTAGCCAGCAGGATTGTTGTAGTTGTTGCCTGCCTGCCAACAAATCACACCAGAAGATAGTTCCCTACTCGAAATGGAATAAGTCACCCCTTTTTTTGCTTCTCCCTGGTAGGGTTGACGAGTTTCCTTCAAATGTGTTTGTGTGTGTGTGCGAATCCTGTTCGTTGACATCCTTGCAGGGCATGGACCGGGACCTTTAACGGATTGTCGCCTTTTAAATTTTATGAATTTGCAAAAAAAACCTGAAATTCATGAAAAATTTGAAAACTCAAAATTTTAAATTCGTTACAATTTTTAAATGTTTTTGAAAAAATACAGACAACCCTTTTATACGCTTGGTTGAAAACAGTTTTTTTCTCTGTTTTTAGTGTTACCGAATATCAGCACTTCATGTTTTCACCGAAAAAAACAGTAAACTGTTAGACGCATTCCCAACTAACTCTCTATCATCAAAATTATGTGTATGTAAACATTGTTGGGCACCGTCTAATGACAATTTCTTATTAATTTTTTAACATCTTCGTTTGACGAATCTCAGTAAAAAATGCAATTTTACCGAAAAAATCAGTAAAGTAACTTTACGGGTACTCAAATGTTTTTTCAGCAAATTTTCAAATTGCTAACCTGCTTCTCCCATGTGATTCTGTAAATGACAATTTCTCATCAAATTTCTTAGCATTTTTTGTTGACGAATTTCGGTAAAATATGCGATTTTCCCGAAAAAATCAGTAAAATAACTTAACGAATACTCGAATGTTTCTTCAGCAAATTTTCAATTTGCCAATGTTTAGTGAATGTATCTTTCGAAAAAAAGCCGGATACAACTCGTACCATAACGCATAAAACACGGAGCACAAGACGAATAGAAATACTCTTCCGAGACCCCTGTTTTTCCAGTCCAGGTCCATTCGCCGGTTCTAGTTGGGAAGAAGTGTTAGTATTCCATGTGAGTACGATCGACGACCGACTTTCGGTCCAGTCCTCGAAGGGGTTAGGGTTTTTAATGACACCCCGGTTTGTGGATTTTCCGACTCCTAGCCACGGCGATTGTTGGTTTTTCGGATGGTTAGGAGCGTCTGGTGGTGAAGAACCTAACATACACACGGTTTGTAAGTATATTAAATTACAACGACGGCTACAAGCGTCTGTTTTTTTTGTTTTGGGTGGCAGCTAGGGTGTCTTTCCCAGCCCTGAACCGCGCTCTCAAACGCCAGGAAAGTCGGTCGGATCGGAGGCGGACAACGACGTCGATTGGCAAATTGAACATATACTTATTTTTTACAAGAACACGTTAAGGGAAAAGGGCGCCCCATTGACCGACAGACGGTGGTTTCGAATGTTATCATTATCGCCGAGCAGCTAGCCACCCTTTTGTCAGATTGTGTGTTGAGTGCTGTCCCTATCGTTCGTTGTAACGAAAAAAAAAAGGGGGCTAAGCAAACAAATAGTCTGGACATTTGATGAAAAATATACGACGGATACGTGACTACACTGTCATTAGAATGAAAATTGCCGCATCGCCAGTCGTTTCAGTATTTTTATCCTTTTTTTTTCGTTTTTTTTTTTGTGTGTGTTGAAAGTGAGTATTTTTCTCTATTCTTTTTTTTGTTCCCAATTAGAGCATGTCGATTAGAAAGCTTTAGCATGTTTTGATTCTTTCCTACCTCCAACCGCACGTGTGCCATCTTTTGGTCGGTAGCGAAACCTTTGTGCCAAGACTCAACGTCCCATGTGACGCAACTACTCAATCACAGATGTCGCTCTGCCACTCCTCGATTGATCGATCTCATCGAAAAACGAATAGAATTTAAACAAAAAAACATAAACCAAATCAAATTCGCTCGAAATTGAGAGTTTTAGCTAAAATGTTACTAGAAATTCAAAATTCATCGCCCTAATTGGCTGAAAGATAGATTATTTTTCATCCCGCTAGGTTGTGTACGTAAATCTAAAAAAAAAACAAGTTCATTTCTAATAATCTCGTTTGTGTTATGAAGTTGAAAATAAGAGTAAAAAATAAACAACAACGTTCTCAGCATGATGTTGTTGGGTTCATCATCATTTGTAGGGGTACCCACACGAAATATAAATGTGAAACAAGGGAAAACTGTGCAGAAAAAAAACCAAAACTATTGTGTAGATTTAAGGCAACAAACAACAAAAATGAAATAACTAACACAAGACTGTCGTCCTTTCGTCTGTTTGAAGTTTTACCGCGATATAAACAATATTTAAAACAAATTATCTATCACGTTAAGCGTATTATTATTAAGTGTAAGTATGATGAAGACGCTACACTCGTCTTTGAAATTTTTTCTTAACCATTCCCAAATTGTAGTGTGTAAAATTTAACGAAAACAAACAACAAAGAAGTAAAAAACAAACGCGCAAATTTTCCGTTACAATTTTCTATATTTCAAATTTGTTTTCCTTAAAATTGCATTTGTTTTCAAAAATTCGTTTGTTCTTTTTATAAATCTTTTTCTAAACATGCTGTTAAATTATTGAACACAAGAAGGAGAAAAATCATCCGAATAAATTTTGAAAACGAAGAAAAATCATCTATTTTTCTAAGCATTTTATATTACTTAAATTGTTAATATAAACGATAAAAAGTGAGGGGCATTTCCAAAGAAACAACTCGAAAAAGAAAAAACGCTAGCAAATTAGCAAACACAAGACGTCTTCTTTCTCGCATTTTCTCCATCTATACTGCAGAGCTCTAGACCATTCAGCGTGTTACTCTACATCTACTAGAATACGACGATAAGACATCCAAACATGAGGGGATCCAAACATTTTTAGCGTGTAATTTTAACCGATAAGCTACTGTGTAGAGTTAAAAAAAAAAAATAAAAACAGTTGGAGCCAACAATCGTGTAAATAACGGGAAAGAAGCAAATGAAAAAAAAAACAAAATAAAAGGGGAACCGATAAGCGTAAGTCAATGAAGTGTGATCGGAAACACGAAAAAAATAATGCTTTTTTGTTTACTGTGTTTTGTGATACCTTTAGGACAGGAGGGGAAGGACAGTATTAACATTATTTATTGGCTTTAGAGCGGAAGTGTCGTTGAACAGAAAATTTGTGGAGAAATAACCTTAAACCAAAAGATATCGTTCGGAGGGGATTCGGTTACTGTTGAAAACCCTCGCTTGGAAAGTGGGTGCAGATAATTGAGAAAGGAACCATTTTGAATCATTAACATCGCCATTTTGTCCTTTCATTCAAATCACGATCATTCATCGGCACAGAAATCATTACACAAACACATTCACAAAGTCTTTGTCATCGGTATAGTTTTTCGGTTTTACTGGCAACACTGTTTAGTATTTTTTTAACTGTCAAAAAGTTGAAAGGGACTGTACTCGAAAAAAGTGAGACACACAATTGTGTGACCAAATCTAATTTTGGGGTTTTCAGCTTCATAGCTTCAAATTTATTGTTTATTGTTTTTTCGTGTCAAATATTTTTTTGAAATTTAATTGAAAATTAAATTTTTTGACATTTTTTAACAATCGATTAAATACTGCAACAAATAACTTCCCCAACGTGTTCTACTGTATTTCATTTATTTTGTTTTTGGATTGTTTAAAAAAAATCACAACAATAACAGTCAAACTCGCGCCGCCATTTGCATCATTCATCGATCACCATCATCGTCGAAACATCGAGATCATCTTCAAAACAACAGCACTTATGCTCACACTAGAATTCATCCATCATACAGAACAGCACTCTCTCACACGCACACAAACTCATTCCAAAATTCATGTATCGAGTTCATCGAACGTGTGATGTTCATCCATTTCCAACTCATGTAAACAAACAAGGAATGTGTGAAAAAGAGGTAGGCAAAAAAATAACCGTTGTTGGAGTTCTTGTTATCAACATTTAAATTTAAAAAAACAAAAAGATGAAAAAAATCAGCTCTTATTAAAATCTATACCAAAAAACCAAAAAAATAAATCAAACGTTACACAGTGTTACGCATGATTAAAACTTAGAAGGGCCGACTGTTGACGGTATGGTTAGTGGCAAAAAAAAAACCAAAACCAAATAAACAATATCAAATTATATGACGATCTTCGAAGGGCAGCTGTTGTTGTTTGTAGACGCGCGATGAAGGTGGTACGAATTTCTCGGACACGAACAATCATGTTGATTATTATAATGGGGCAATAGGCACAAGAGTTGGTAGACACACACATTTTTTGAAGCGAAGAAGCAAATGACCAGTTAGTAGTGAACAGAAATAGTCAAAAACAGAACATGAAAACAATACCAAAAATAATAAAAGAAAAGTAAAACATGATCATTATTGCATAAGCTATTACAATTATCATTATTGTTAATCAAGTTTGGGTCGTTTGTTGACAATGTGAATGTGAAAAAACTACTAGAGATAAAAACAGCAAACAAAAAGATAAAACTGCTAAAAATAAAATTGAAAAAAAAACTTCCATCCAAGATAGTGTGACACGGTTCAATCATGGTACTTACGCGTAGGATGGCTTTATGTTTTTCGTTACTTTTGACGAGGTAAACTTAAGAATCAGAAAACTATATACATACATATTTAAGAGTAAAACAACAGTGGAACAACAACGTGTAGATTTTAGGACACACCATCATGTGTAAGCAAAAAATACAACACAACACAAGTAATACTTGCAGCATTCCATGATTTCTCTTGTGTCTGTGTGCATAATCGAATTAAAATCAGAAAACAGAAAAATGTATCAAACTACATATATTTAGCTAGTGACGTCCGGTTGCCAGACAGACGTCAGTGGCCATTTTAGGGACAAGCGATTCAATTTTGATACGGTTTGCTTTTTTCTCAATAGATCAGATAAAAAACAAAATAAAGGAAAAGTAGCGGGAATCAAAAATACTACAGTCAATAACGATTTTGAATCCCAGCGTCTTAGAAGAAAGAACCCCAATTTTCCCCTTTCCAAGTGATGAAATTACAGCTGTAGACTAGAAAAAAACAGTGCACGTATTTGCATGAATGTTAACCTAAACACCACTGAAACATAGCCATAACAAAAAAAAAATGTCTCACAATATGTACACCATTTTGTATTGTGCCGATCGTGAGTCGACCGGGATTTTGGGTGCCGTCACGCACACTTCCTTAAATCGACCAACAATGGGCCAAATTAGGTGCAGACGGTATCTCGGTCCCGTTAAAAAAAAACCCGACTTCTTTCGGTCTTATGGAACTTTTTTTCTCTACATCTTCAGGAAGAAAAGTCCAACGAAAAAATCCAAAAAAATAAGGAAGAAAAAACATAAATCAACACAACTGTGAATGATAGCGCCGACAACATATTTAGGGAATTTATGCCGTAGTTGAACGAGGGAGAATATCTTACAAACATCCACTATTGAAAAAAACATAATAAAACATAAACAAAAATCTTTAAAAACCAAACCACAGTTGATATTATACTCAATGCGTCGAAAGAAAACGAAAGAATTATGACCGGATTTTTACTAGAAATTTTTATCTCGATATTTATAAGCATACACAACAACACACATCAAATACTCGTAGTTGGAAAACTTTGAAGAAAACCAAAAAGAAAGAATCAAAACACCATCCTTCGGATAGTGTCCTTTCAAAAAAGGGGAAACGCTTGTATAGAACAGACCAATTAAATAAAATAATAATGCTAGGATTATTGTCCGTCAGTCAATGTGTAAAAATGTTTCGATTCAATGTACTTCAAGCAATTTAATTAAGAATTGAAGCGCTCAAATGGCCAGTTTTTCCGTTTGTTGTTACAAAGATAGAAATCTTCTCGGCTAGGGCTCGTGAAGATCCGAGCAAAACTCGGGTCGAAACGTTGCCAAACAGTTCCCGGTAGCGCGTCTGCTTTTACACACATTCTCTCCCTGTAACCGTCTCTTTCTCTCTTTTTAAACGGCAGACTCGCTTCGTCTTTTTCCCCGAACGTCACCGAATCAAGTTGATTGATTTCCTTTCTCACATTTCAACTTTTCTCTCTTCATCTGCCAACACGCTTTCGAGGGTACTTCCATGAGCTTATTACACGAACACACACATACACAAGAACAAAAGCTTATCGAAAACAATGATATGAGACCAATTTGCACACACACTTTATTCTATTGTTACACCGCCCGCACGAAAAAAAACCTCTTCTTAGGATGTTAGAATAACGTTAGGCTTACTTTTTAGGGTATAGTAGAAAACCGTAAGCGTTTAGGAAGGAAGATTTCAGATGCATTCATGTAGTGCTTTTTTCGGTTCCGGACCAAAAAAAAAGATGATTCCGGAACACCGGCGAGCTCTACCGCCAAACACAGATCACGGAAAAAAATCGCCAGACGCCATTAAATACGATTATCACAGAGTCGAGCAAGATGTGGAAACCATCTGTTGTTTGGCTTGTCAAAAACATAATCAACCGGAAAACGGTTTGCCAAAAGTTTGGATTCACACCCATGCATTTACTTTCACTCTCATCGATCTTGCGACTGTTTATTGCATTTTTAGGAGGCATAAAATTTAAAGCTTTTGTTTTAAAATATTTAGGGCACTCTCAGTGGCAAAGAAACATCACATCTGGACTTCGATCTCTCGAAAACTCTTAATGTTTGTGACTGTGTGTATATTTTCTAAGCCGAAATTTCAATAACCATTCCGTTTGGAAGATTTTACTAGTTCACGAGAGTAGCCCAGCTACAAAAAAAAACAATCACGTACGCAGCCAGCTCCATCATTAGCGAGAGAGTATTTTCGGATCTACCACCACATGCCATATTCCCGGTTGATAGCCGCATCGCACGTACACGCAATTCCACAAATCGCGCGCTGCTTCTCTTTTCGCACTTCCCATCTATAAGTAGCGTCCGCCAGGCCAGGCCCTTGCCTAGGGTTTTGGAACAACCGTGCTCCTCGATTTGCTAGAATAAATAAACATTTTCTGTCCGACTTATCTGCCTTGTAGTAGCACACACACTCTTACGCTTTGGCAAACGTTGTCCAGCGCGTTTGGTTTGCCAATGGTTGTTCAAACGGAACGATGTGCCGGGAATAATGATGGACTCACAGTGCTGCCAAAGGGATTGTCAATTCTGTGTTTTCGGGGGAGAGAAATTATGAATATTCGAAACGTAGTGCGTAGAAATAAGTATCAGAAAAAAGAAACAGCCCAAGTAACCAAAAGTTCCATGGAATGGTCTCTTAGAAGCTTATTCAGTTCTGAGTGAAGGCTCTGTAGCGTTCTACTCAGCTAAAATTTTAAGTGTTCACGATACTTCCAAATTCCATAGTCAAAGCTGGTTAGAAGGCTATTCAGCTTTCAAATGCAACTTTGAATAAAAAAATAAATGTATTGAAAAAAAAGCGTTCGTTAGAAATTCATTAGAAAGCATGATAGTTTAATATGATTTTCGTATTTAGTAAGTCGCATAGAACGCACACAAATGTTCAATGATACTTCCATGAACTTTTCAGGTTCGTTCCGAAGAATAACAAACAGAATGTAATATATCTCGAAAACCTTTTATTCAGCCAAATGTGATCTTTGTATTCACACAATTAAGTCACAATGCGACGTTTGGTTACTTGGGAGTGATGCCAATTTTCCTGTTTAAATTTCATTTGTTCAAGAGACTCCTTCCTCTTTTTATAAAAGGGGAACCTTGAACTAAAGGGTGATACGGTCAAAATTTGGTCAAGGGAAAACGCGTGTAAATCGGTGAAATTGTCTATTTAAAAAATCAAATTAAATTTCTTTTTCAAGTTTAATTAGTATAAAATTCAGGAAAAATATTCAGTTAGGCTTCCGTTTTTCCAAATCAGAATTGCCGGGCCTTACGCTTAACCCCTGCCATCAGATTTTGTACAGCCACCTCGTCCACCTTCTTCGCCGCAGAAAGCCCGTTTGCCTTGAACTGCTGCTCGTCCTTAGCAGTTTTTTTGGTCTTCTTTAGGTTCCGCTTGACAATAGCCCAGTATTTCTCAATTGAGCGGAGCTCTGGCTTGTTGGGAGGATTCTTGTCCTTGGGAACCACCTGCACGTTGTTGGCGGCGTACCACTCCATGGCCTTTTTACCGTAATTGCAAGATGCCAAATCCGGCCAAAACAGTACGGAACAACCGTGTTTCTTCAGGAAAGGCAGCAGACGTTTATTCAAACACTCTTTCACGTAAATTTCTTGGTTGACAGTCCCGGAAGGTATGAAAATGCTGCTTTTCAAGCCATGGCTTGCCAAAGCAGATATTTCTTCGCGAACTTTGACAGTTTCATGTGCTTGAAAATATCTTCTAGCTTTCCCCTTCCTTTTGCCGTACAAAACTCCTGTCCCGGAAGCTACTTGTAGTCGGCTTTGACGTAGGTTTCGTCGTCCTTTACCACGCAGTCAAACTTCGTCAGCATCGTCGTGTACAGCCTCCGGGATCGCGCTTTGACCGTCGTATTTTGTTTATCATCGCGATTTGGAGTCACTACCTTCTTGGAAGTCGATAGTCCGGCTCGTTTTTTTAGCTCGATGCACGGTTGTAGACGATACACCCAGCTTATTTGCGGCATCTCGGAGAGAGAGGTTAGGGTTTCGCTTGAAACTACCGGCAACTCTTTTTGTCGTCTCAGCGGCTTCCGGTTTTCGATTTCCTCCCGATCCAGACTTCCTGGCTGTCGACAAACGTTCCCCAAACACTTTAATTACATTTTTAACGGTTGATTTAGCAACTTTAAGCGATTTTGCCAGCTTTGCGTGCGACTAGCTCGGGTTTTCGCGATGCGCGAGCAAAATTTTTATACGCTGCTCTTCTTCCTTGGACGGTATTTTGACAACTGAAGAGTGAATTCCAAAATCAAAATAAGAGCAACATTCTGCACACACACACACACCTTCAAAATAAGGGGTGTTCAGGTTTTTTAAATGCAAAGTTGAAAGAAAAAAACGTCAAGTTGATATTGACCAAATTTTGACCGTATCACCCTTCAGATTATTTCTCAAGATACACGAACAAAAATTCCGTTTCATCTTTTTTATGCAGCTCCATTCTTCTTTTCACGTAGGGGAGAGGTGTATCAAACCATTATAACAAACCATTTCCTCGATCCCGAGAACTCGCAACAGCCGAGTTTCGCGCAATTTGGTTCAGTAGATTCTGAGTCTATAGGGGACAGACAGACTAACGAAGTCAAACTTGGTTCAGTTTTTTTAGATTAGGGAACCCAGTGGAAGAAAGGGTGAGCCTTTAAGAAATCATAGAAACATTTCTCGTACCCAAAAACACATGGCAAATTAAGCTTCATTTGCTAGATTATTTATCTAGTTACACAAACAGAGTTTCCCCCCAAATTGTTGGCAACTCTGGTAATTAGTACTCAATTTTAATCGACCAAACCGTTCTACTCTGATCACTTTTCCTGCAGAGAACGTTTTGGACTGGTAAGCTGTCATCCTACAGCAGTAGTGTAATCAAACGAGAGCGTGCAACTTCCGGTGTTGGTTTCCCGGAACGAGCTGACTGTCCTAAATCCGATGTTACGGTTTGTGGCTGCGACAGTCGTCTCTTCCAATCAATCAATCCGCCTCGCTGATTTTCGGATTTGTCCCCACCGTCCTCAGGAAAAGTCCTCAGTCAGTTTTCCTCATATGTATGATTTTCCCGGATTACTGACCCAATTTTTGTCGCGGTTCCCGAAGAGGGAGGACATCAGTACCCGTTTTATCACGCGAGGACCGGTTTCGCGCCTCGTCGTCATTATCCAAGAGACATCGCCGCGCCGGTCCGAACACGATCCACCGGCAGCAATGTGACATTATGTAATCAAAACGCCGGCGAACGCTCATAAGACCGCGCGCGCTCTTTTCTGTCTGGGCCACTCCAAGACTCTGAGGCTTGGCTTGGCAACTTTGGCGTGCCAGAAATGTGTGCCAGTGATAGCGCGTCCACCAAACAACTTCTTGATCGTGCGGCCTCACACTTTCCCACAGAGATAGACCACCACCGAAAAGATTCCGAGAGCCAAAGACGAGTGAGTGGCGGCTTTGGTTTTGTTGTTGTGGTACTCTACATTTCTTTTCTTCTTAATGCGCAGCACATGGTGCCGGTTGCCGCAACACTCTTTGCTCTGGCATTCTGTCTTCTCACTTTCTTCGTCGACAACCCGTGTTGGGGCGGCGCGGCTTCCTTTCCATTCTGCTGTGTCCAAGCCAAGCCAGCCGGGTGCCGAGACCTCATTTCGCGTGTATGTTTTGACTTCTTTCTTCGCAACAACAACAAACACCTCTCCTCGGGAGTCTTCCCTTTACCCGCGAGATCCCCCATCAGTGGAACCGCATGAACCAAATGCCGGGCGATTATAACATTTTGCTTTCTAAATCGCAGTGAAAGTGATAGCTTGGTGTTGGTGTATCCTGCCTAATCAATCGTCGTGGGTTCACACACTCGTGCTGCTTTGTTTTGATCGCGTCATTTGCCTCGACTGCTTCAGCTTGCTTGCTTGCTTATCGCTGTGCCGGTCGTGTCATTTGCATTCGTCGATGCCTTGGGTTGTTGTGAAACGTGCGCTGAAAATTTGCAACCGCCTGCGCACGAGCCAACTTCGAATGCACTGATGCAATGGCGACGCGTGGTTTTTCAGCTTTCCTTCCTCAAATCTCCCCCGTTAATCACTCTACCAGTTGGCACCCGAAAAATTTCGATTCTGGTACCACCGGTGAAATTGTAATGGTGATTTTTTACAGTTTTTTTTTCTCCGGTGCTCAGGAAGGAGCAATAAAGCTGACACAGCCACCCGCCCCAAAAGGTGCAAATTAAGCTGAACAAGAAATTGTATAACCCCCGCTTCGTGTCTCCAACACCTGGTTGTCGCGCGTCATCGGCTCGTTGCCTGAATGAAGTGTTCGAGAGAGCTCAGACAACCAGCTTATCCGCGCTGTTGCTGTAAGGGACGGCGTAACGAAAACTTAAAGCACAAAAAAAAACAGACACCCCGACCTGTCTACGTACACACGGTGTGACAGGGCAGGGTTCTTGAACTGAACTGGCTGCAGCTGCCTTCCGTCTTAACAACAACCGGCCGGAGGGTCCCCCCAAAACAAATGCAGCCCCAGCGAGTTGGCGTTCTGTTTTTTTTGCTTTCGGTTTTTTGGGGGGTAACCATACACAAATATTGATTTCGTCTGTCTGACTCAGGAAAGTGCAGCTGCAGTCTGCGCGCGGCGAGTAAAATATGTTCGGCACCATTGCTGCAGAGGATGATGATGAAACATTACTCCCGCTTGGCTGCTGCTGCAGGGTTGAAGTCGAAAAAAAAATAGCTTGGTTCCTTGTTGCAGACGGTCGCCTTCCTATGACGAAACACTTTCAAGCTGCACTTCTACTGACGAAAGTGTGTCAATGTCAGGACTATCGACATGTGGTTCCTGCAACAATTAGCTCAGCTAAGTGGCACCGGTCCAACTTCAAGGATTTCCGATTGACAATTTTTGTTCAATTATAATTGTCTTAAAATGTCAGTGACAACAAATTCACGTTTAAGTGAATGTCCGGGTGTGTTAAAGATGATTTTCTTTTCAGTGTAGAAACCTTCCCAGCAAATCGAATTAGGGTGATTTGCCAATCGTTGTCCCCTAACTAATCGCTGCACAGCATGACTTAAATTGTCAATATTTCAGCTGTTTTTCAACTTTTCCTCAAAAATAATACCGAATCGTGTAATTCGGAATGTTTTCTGATGAAATGAGGCTTTTGTGATATTTTCTGCTGGTAAGTGTGTATCTTATGACAGATTTAATTTTTCTTGTTTTTTTCGCGTGTTTTTGTGCTAATTGTTAACAAAAAACTTAACATTTCTTCTACGGCAAATAAGGTTTTACGTCAGATCAAAACATTTTTCGTATCAGTTTTCTATACGAAACGTTTGTTGGACAATTTTAACACCATGATTTTGAAAAAAAAATTATGATTCATACTTAACCAGAAAATATGTTGGATCGTGCAACAATTGGTCCGCTCAATATCGTCCTGCCCCATTGTTGTACATAATTCCGCTGTAAAATTTGTTTGGAAATTTCAAATTTATTAATTCGTAAACCTCCAATAACTTTGTTTGGTTGTTTTTACAGCTAAAAATAGCAATAAAATTTTTGGAAGCGATTGATTAAGTCCTGAATTATAACAACGTGTTTTGAATTAGTAAGGAGGCTTGTACGGAAAAATCCAAATTTTCATTCAAAAACCATCAGAGATGTACTGAAAGTTCAAAAAACATATATTTGTATATTTAAAATATTTCTTGGTTCTTGCAATACATTGCATGTGAACAAAAACTAAACCTATCTTGTACCCCAGAAATGATATTCGTTGTAATACAAGAAATTCAAATAGGTAACTATTTTTTTAATTTTAGTGTTTTGACAGCTGATTTTAAAACTGGTTGACCGGATGAAAATAAAAATCGCATTATACTGCTTTGCATAGCTAATAAGTTTGATGATTTAAAACTTTCACAAAAACATGTCATGAAATTATTGAAAGCTTCAGAAAGCAAATCCTGCAATTTTACAATGCTTTTCAATGGATCACGAATTTTTATTTCGAAATGCTTATTACTTTTTCCATGAAATACTTTGCTTCTTCTCATGCTGGCAAACAATTAATCTTAAGAATGGGAAAAATTAATAATTTGAAACAAAATTCATTTCGAACTTATTTGAATTTCTTGTATATGCGAAAAGTTCTTCTTGCATACAAATTGTCAGACAAAATTGAACACGTTCATTGACTACATGCAACTAAAACAACTCGAGTTGTCTATTGATATGGCATGTTTTTTTTCTGAATAAGTGGATATTTACGTCCACTTAGAATTTTCACATTTTTTGCACTCAATTTTGATTTTTAATAATTAATTCTATAATTCAAAGACACTTTATATATCCATAAGTATATTTTTTCTACCGTCAAATCTTAAAAATGAAGTTTTGAATTTATTAAACTCGTTGAAAAAACTTATGCATGTATGAAAGTCGGGCAATTTGCATTGTCTGAAAAGTGTCAAAGTCAACTTAACTGCATTGGCTTTGAGAGACTACTTTTTTATCAGATTTATTTTGAAATCCTTTATACCGACCATTTACTCAACATTTTATGTAAATAATCTAAAAGCTGTCCTGAAAAAAAATTGTTTCTCTAATTTCGTGACGAAAAATCTAAAAGAATTTTATTCCATGTCAACAGCGATCCCCTTGATATTGTTATTAATATTGTCAGAATATTGTACATGAGGAAAACTACGACACTTAATCCCAAAAACTAGAAGTCGAAGGTTGGAAGACCTGAAATATTACTTATCTGACGTGCAATTTTCTTAGGACTTCGAATATGCCGTCGAGTTGCCGTCACTGGAGACATCTATGTGAAGCTTTATTTGGCCCTTATCATCCAGAAAAATAAACAGTCATAGCTTTGTGAAACTTAATTTGATCCAAAACAGTTTTTCAGCCGGAAAACACTTGGAAAGCATTTCTATGTGATGTGATTGTTTCCTGAAGATTGATGAAATGCTACAGAGGTTACCTCAATTACAAATTGAGTCCATTTTCAAGTTTTAAGTTGAGATTCATTTTATAAAAATCGAACGACTTCCAAGTGAGTCCTAAAACATTTATTTTATAAAATCGCATCTTCTGCATAGGGGTAAAAGGGAGCAAAACAGATCACGTTCTCTAATCTTTTCACCTCTTAAAAGCCACTTGAAAACTATGCATTAAATACCTTTCAGTTCATTTTATGGGATTTTAAAGACATAAAATTTTATGTTGGTAGGACATATAAAAAAGGCTCAACAATGGGCAAATTAGGTTAAATAACACTCCACTCAAATGGCTTCGAAGAGGTGGATTTGAGTTTCTGAGAAAACTTCACGTGTGATAAATGCTTTTCCAGAAACCCAAACCGGCGGCTTTGTGTTTTTTTAGGCCGAATTGGAATTAGATAGTGCATTGGACGGTTTATATAGAAGACACCCCCCCCCCCCCTTCTCATAAGGGGCCGTCTAAAAATTAGATTGCATTTGAACTAGAAGTTCTTATAATAAGCTTCCGTAACAAATATCTGCCTATTCGACCTCATGGTGACTGATTTTTAAAATGTGCAACCATTGGAAAAAATCGGACAACATTATGCACGACACAAAATTTGCCGGTGCAACTATTGGGCACAGACAAGCTGTTTGAAATGATTTTTTTTAATTTTTATGTCAATTTTTTCAAACACTTGAACTTTTGGATCTTGTTGACCAATCCTGTATGAGTGCATCGACAAAAAAAAATCGAGTGAATTTGGTTGAAATGACTAAAATACAGCATAAACACCAAAATCATGTGCTTAGCTGTGCAACGATTGGCAAATCACCCTAGAAATGATAGCTCAAGTCGTTAACAACGTTACTGCGAGTCGCAATGCCTACCATTCGGTAGTAAATGATCTTAAAAATGGTTACTTGAAATCGGATTAGATCGGATATGATTGAAATTCCGCCGTCTTTACAGATTCTGAAAACGATTATTCTCCCACGCGGGCTTCAAGTGAGAAAATAACCTGAGTGCAACCAGATTGATAAAAATCAGATTGTGTATTTGAAAGAACTGATCAATGAGAGAAGTATCAAATATTGTCGATGGCAACGGTTTGCATGTGTTGAGAGATAAAACGTGCACTCTCTTGACTTCTTTTAGTATTTACGAATAAGTAGTTGAATATCTAATTTGCTTGTTCACAAAGTTTTACAGTCTCTAGGATTTCTTGAGGTTAATGCCTTCATTTCGACAAACATCCTATCTCAACGAGTGTTTGCATGAAAGGGAAATTTAATGGCGGCTTACTTCGAGTGAATTTTGTAACGGACGACTAGCTCAGGCGCTCGGTGCATACCTTCATCTCAGTGGATTTTGTGAGAATAGGGTTCTCACAGCCTTGAGATATCTTCGGAGTAGAGAAGATTTCGAAACCCCGTGTGAGCCTCTCGAGTTGTCATCGTCGGAAAACATTCGGGTCGTAGTGCAAAAGAAGTCCGGAGCGTTTACTGTGACAGGACACTGAATAACCTTCACTCGATGGTCGCCGATGTAACTCTAACCACTTCATTAAAGCCGCTGGCTTCCGTGAAGTATGCGAGTCAAGCTGTATCGTGACCTTTGAGTTCGAGCTGTAGGCGGTTTAACTGGATGCCTATATCCCTTAAAAAGAGTTGCTCTTGACGCCTTTTGGGTCATTTGGTGTTGGAAGACGTCACCTTCGGTAATTATCCGAGTCGTTGCGTTCTAAACTTGTTTTGTGACAGGCACGAGCTCAGGATGAGCTCTAGATCACGAGTCATTCCGAGTCGTCAAGAGGAGAGCTTGTTGGGTACGTGCTGAGAGAATTCGTATGTAAGTTATGCCGTGTAGCGCACGAGCACCAGTATGACCTCAAAGTAACTGCAGTTTGGAGAAGAAACAAAGGTGAGAGAGGTCCCATGTGAGCTTTAGAGAGTTGAGTGTACGCGATGAATAATTCCATAGTATCGATGGACTCAGAGTAGTAAACTGTGTAGACGCGATCGCTCTCTTAGGCACGGATGCACCATACCCTTAACTTAGGGATTGGCAGTTCCGGGGTTTAGTTTTGGTTTCCCGAGCTAGAGGGTCGGCAGCCAAAGACTTAAGCCACGGTACCAAAATTCAAAAAAGTTGTATGACCTTGATTTTGAATGGTTGACGCCGCGTTAGCTTCCTGAGTTGTCATCGTCGGAAAACATTCGAATCTTAGAGCAAATGAAGTCCGGTTCGTTTACTGTGACAGGACTCTGAATAAGTTTCACTCGATGGTCGCCGATGATGTCCGCCGAAACTCTAACCACTACATCAAAGCCGCCGGCTTCCGAGAATGGCTGCGAGTCAAGTGGCACCGTTACCTTCGAGTTCGAGCTGTGGACATAAGACTCCGCAAAAAAAGATTGGTTTAAGGCCTTTACCCCATAAGAAGAGTTGCTCTTGATGTCTGGGTCATTTGAGTCAGTGTTGAAATACGTCACCTTCGGGAATTATCCGAGTTGTTGCGTTCCAAACTGTTTTATGAAAGACATGAGCTCAGGATGAGCTCTAGATCACGAGTCATTTCGAGGAGTGGTCGTCAAGAGGAGAGCTATTTGGGTACGTGCTGAGGGAAGATACGTCTGTAAGTAATGTTGTGGCCACAGGTTAACTTTAGACACTTGAGTGTACGCGATGACTCATTCCATTGTATCGATGGACCCAGAGTAGTAAACTGTGTAGACGCGATCGCTCTCTTAGGCACGGATGCACCATACCCTTAAGATAGGGATTGGGAGTTCCGGGGTTTAGCTTGGGTTTCCGGGGCTAGAGGGTCAACAGCCAAAGTCTTTTGAGTGGTTGTATGCCGTGGCTGGACGCATTACTTCTGCGTCTTCTCTGATCAAACCAAAGCATTTCAGGCATCTTTGGTTCATAAGATGAGATTCAGGCCTTGGTAATAAGAATAACACTCCGTGTTAAACTCCTATAACAAAAATTCTTCAGACTCTCAAGAAGTTTTCGTATATCAGAAAATTTGCTTTGCAGTTTTTGCAACTGATCTCTCCTAACTAATCCGTGGCGATGTGATGTTCTCACTTCTCTCTCGCTGTGGATTTCTCATGGTGAGTTCCTCGGACGTTGTACTGCTGGGTTACATTCATTGTTGCTGCAAGAGAGTTTATTTTTACATCGTACTCTCAGAAAAAAGTGCTCATCCATATCTCAGTCCTACGCATACGCTATGATAATAGTGCTAATACTGCAGCTGAAGTAGACTTTAACCCGTTAGTCGCCATGGGGCCCATATTCGGGTGACGGGTGCATTTCCTGGGAGGCCCCGTCACATCAAAAATGTGTGACGCTCTCTTACTCAAGTTAGCCGCTTAGTTGCAAAGTTTGGAGTTCTCCCTCTTTACTTTCTCGCTCTGAGAATTTTTTCGGGCCTGACTAGTAAAACTACCAAAATGAGCGTGATTTTTAAAGTGGTCCCTACCGCTCCTGGGGGTCGTTTAGAGCCTACAAGGGGGCGGTGAAAGAACTCAGAATTACCAATTCGTGTTGTATTTCTATACAAATTTCTTCAAAATATTCCTATGGAAGCGATGAGCTTTAAAATGTCGAGACAGGGGGGCGTTGAATGAAAGAAGTTTGAGAACCACTGCTTCAAACAAATGGTCACATTTCCTTCCAAGCTTTCAAATAACTTTATCAATTTTTGAAACTTTTGTACTTTTCTTATTTGAATTTGAATTCAAAATTATAATATTGAAGAATTGTTATTTTTTCCAAAAATGGCTCATGCTGAGAAATTCCAAGTCAACTTAAACCCTGTCGGTTCCACAGCCTTTTGACTGAATAAAAAAAAAATCCAGCCCAGAAGTAACCGTTATTCGCCGTGGAACTGTGTACGGAAACATTCAGCAATAAACGTCACTCAACGGGTGCTGAACCTCACGATCCTATAAGGCTGTTGAGAAACAACGCCAACAATTCTAGCGTGTTGCAATCTCTCACCCAGTAGGAAAGAACCCAACAGCACTGACCTGCGATTAGCCCAATCGAATCGAATCGAATCGAGTCGAATCGAATCGCATCGGAATCTAGTCCTAAACTTGAGCCCCAAACTAACTACCTACTGTGGATCGGAAAGATTTACGGTAGGCTGAATGCAAATGCGCCACTAGGAAACTTTCGGAAATTGCTTAACATTTAGTTGTCACCTTCGCCGTCGTCGTTTGAGAACCGGTGCGTGACCTTCAGCGATTGGGGACAGTGTCAATCGGGCGGCTACCGCGATCATCGAATCAATCGTTTACACGCGATAAAAGAATTTGCATACCTATATTTCCCGCCCGTCTGTGCGCCACGCCTTGTTGTTGAGTATGCGGTGCGCTACCGGTTTGAGGAGAACCTAACTCCGAAAAAAAGAAGCATAAATCCAGCAGCCACTTTCGATTTTTTTCTTCTTCTGTCGGTTGTTGCTTTTGACTTGTCACAGCAACGATGATCTTCATCGTCAGCTGTTGCTTGTTTGCTTGCCTGCTGCTATCGTCGGTTGATTGGTCATTCTGATCACCGCGTTGAGTTTGAGAAGAGTTCTTAGTCTGCTGCCTTGCACAAAGCTTTTGATGGCGGCAGGCGGCCGAAATATTATAATTTTCTGCGTGGCTCATCCGCGCGCAAACCTGTCCATTGACTCCAACCGCACACGCGGTGAACTTGAAATTCCTGTTTCCTCGGTCTCGAGTCGTTGGCCATGGTGATGATTTTTTATTGTTTCGATCTAAACGACGGCGGCAATCGTCAACTCAATTCGAGCGAAGTTGATCTCCTACCTGATGTGGGGAAATAAATTTACGATCTGAAAGAACTGAGGCCAATGTCTGCAGCTGCAGAAACCACATCGCCATCATCCCTTAACGAAATACCTTAAATGCCACCCGATAATCACCCGTTTCTAAATAGTCCCGGGTTCAACAACAACAACAAGTCTACCCGGGAGCCGTGAGAACTTGCCGCACTTCAGTTTGTGGATTCCTGGAAGACTTGTTTTGTTCTTTGACCAGTAGTTGGTACCTTATATCCAGGCGCAGGGGTCAATGGTATTTACACTCTGTTTGGTAAAGAGAGACCCCAAGAAATAGAATTCCCCTTTGTGCTTAAGAACGACAACAACAACAACATCAACGAGTGAGCTCACACACCCGCAAATTCCGGGGTTCAAGCAGTTTGTTGTTGATATTGTTGTCACTGCTGGTGCGAAACAACCGCTCACCGAAAAGAGGTGGAAGCGCGCGACCAGAGCGCTTGTTCAAACAAGGTCCACCACATTGCAGAGCGCGGAAGTCGCTGACCTGCATCACGTCAATGATCTCTAGCAGCGATGGACGGCGGCTGACACACACATACGGAGCTAAGCCAAGAGAGACTCGGACTCGGAACTTGTTCTCCATCAGCTAGGTTTAATTGCGCGCGCGACTCCGTTGCATTCTATCCGGGGACGGCCGCCTCTGGAGATCAGCCGCCTCGTGTGTTGTTGTTGATGTTGAGTCATGCTGAGCCTGTGCTCCTAATGTAAGTCGAGAAGGAAGCGAATCCAAAACGTTCGCGCGGTCCCCCCGCCGGTGTCGAAAGAGGAAAAAGTGAGAAAAATAAACATATAGGCGAATCAACTCGCTGAAGCGAGTTGTGGTAAATATAAATAATTTACCTTCACATCTGTATCACTCACTAACTGTTGGACGGCGGACCCTTTCTTCGGCTAACTAATGTTGTTTTGGGTTTTATTTTTCTCGCTACTAAGTTCGTGGGATAGTGTTGTTGAGTCACACCACACGAGAAGACGCGAAGAACAGTGTGTTCTTCCAGAGCGTGAACGTGATTATCCCGGCCTGGCGGCGCTCCTGTCCCCGGCGCGGCGCAAAACGGAACCAGGAAGCTTTGGCGACCACACTCCAAAAGTTACGGCTGGCTTGACAGAGTCGAATTCAGGCTTTCGCTGCTCATATTTCTCTCAGGAGTACCAGTGCCAAAGAAATAATTTTTGCTCAATTTTGCTCTAACGAAGATAGTTGATGGAATAGGAGGAATGATTACCTGTGCAATTCTCACAATCGATAAAGTGGGTTAGCTTCACCGAATGAGCCATCCAACTTTGAATGTTCACGTTAAAGCATCAAAACATGCTCCTGGTATTAATTCACCAATTTTATGTATCGACGACATTGAATTAAACAAGTTTAATTTTGACTCAACAATCAGACATAAACACGAATTTATCAACATTATTGATCCGATTTTTTAATATATCAGATGAAGTCAAAGGATTTTTTCCCATACTATTTTGGCAAACTTGGATGACCCGAGTCCGAACTTAATCAATTAGAACGAATTTTAGTGAATCCTAAATCCAACTCTGAAGCCGTGGCGCACTTACACTTATTTATTATGGCATTGCTGCACTAGTACTCTGTGTAGTTGCAAGGCAACTGCTCTGCACAATCCGGAGCCACGGCTGGATGGATGTCGTGCGGGAGATTCTCGACAGAGCTCCCGCGCTCTCTCTCTTTCTCTCTATGTTCCGACACTTGTGTGTTTTATGTTGCTGGTCGCA
Source organism: Uranotaenia lowii (assembly GCF_029784155.1). NCBI lineage: Eukaryota > Metazoa > Arthropoda > Insecta > Diptera > Culicidae > Uranotaenia > Uranotaenia lowii. The sequence continues at coordinate 214,339,760 of NC_073692.1, read as the reverse complement.
TTATATGGGTAACGACTTTTTGCTTTTCTTCCTGTCTTTCTATACATACCCAAATGGTGTGTAGAACTTTAGGCGGTCTTCACCCCTTCTTGCCACCTGGACTCGTTGTCCGTTTTTGTCATCGGTGGAATGGACTCCATCCACAGAGCCAGCCGAGGAGAATTGTGGAGGCTATTCATCAAGGCGGCGGCGGTGGCGGCCGACCAGAAGAGATTTCCAACCCGAGATATCCCTCGTCAGAACCTTCAGAACAGAACAGATCAGATATTTGCTCGTTCTCTCTCCCGAACCCAAGCAAATCCAAGCATTCACCCGGCTCGAGGCTTGTTGCTGTTGCTCTTGCTCTTGTTATTGTAACGACCGTAAAAAAAGGGGGCCTTCCTTTGGCGGCTGCGACGGCCGCGGCAGGCGGCTGTCGTTATGTTTATGCTTTTGCTTATGGATGAGTTCGCGTCCGGCACGGTCGCCAATGTTAGTTGGTGCTGTTGTTGTTGTTGCTGTTTTTTCCGCATGGATTTTCTCCTCTTCTCATGATGGGGTGTTTGCACTAAGAACGGTGAGGGCAAACGTGTGATTTTGTTTTTGCTCCATCTTCTCCTTCTTTGTGTGCTTCGGATTTGTCTTGATCTTGATTCGGATTGCGCCTTGGTCCGCAATCGGGGAGTACTTCTGGAAAAGATTATTTTGACCACTTTGTATGTGTTTAGTTAGCTCGCTAGCTAGGGCACTTGAGAGTTCATTGGGGAATTAAAGTTGAATATTTTATGCGGTTAAAACACTTTTAGAGACTTAGATAAGACAGTGTTTGGCCACCGCCACTCGATTCAGAGCTGAAATATGGAGTCAGAACCACAGTTCCGGTATCTTGGAACGGGGAGTTTTTCTCTGGAGGGAAGATCGTTGAACTCTTATTTGATGTGCGGGAAAATGAAAACTTAAACAAACAAATTTCGCAACTAATGTGTAGAATTGTGGCTTTTTATTTAAGAAAAAAACCGGCGTCTTTTGACAGCCTTATGGTCACTCTGTTGAAAGGGTTAATTTGAAACCATGTAAACCAATATTTTGTTGTGTTGATGTTTCAAAAAGCAATAGAATAAAAATATGTCATTAAGATGATGGATCAACGACTGGTGAATGTATTCTAATTTAGGACGTTTTGGCTTCTCAGACAGTTGAAATATTATGAAAAACAGCACATTTACTCAATGTCCAACGTTTCGGCCATGAACTTGGCCATCATCAGGGAAATTAGAGTGTGTACTGTTTGTGTCTGTTAGATTTTTAATGACTGGGTTGATGTGGGATTTTTCCGAACCAGAATTAATAATAAGTTAAACACTTGATTTAATTGAACCATCAACTTTTTGTGACTATTTTAAAAATGTCTGTTTCCTAGCCATCACTTACTGATAATTTAAAGGTTATCAAGAAGTGATCGCTAGGAGACAGACATTTTCAAAATAGACACAAAAAGTAGTTTGAAAAAATGCAACATCAACCCAGCCATTGAAAATCTAACAGACACAAACAGTACACACTCTATTTTCCCTGATGATGGCCAAGATCATGGCCGAAACGTTGGACGTTGAGTAAATGTGCTGTTTTTCATAATATTTCAACTGACTGAGTAGCCAAAACGTCCTAAATTAAAAATATATCAGCCTTTTCAGAATTATCCAATTTGAGGCAGCAAAACAACTCAAAGTAATCGTCCGTCAGCCATCATCGAAACACCCCAGACTTCTGCCCAGATTCCGGGACTTCACAATTCTTTCTGGAAAGAGTCCGGACATGGCGACCGGGTGCCAGATTGCAAGCGAGCGACGTGTTTCCGTATCCAAAAGGTGAACGAATGCCGTTGCCTTATTCCTGATTCTTCCGACTCACTTGCTGAATTCCCAAGCAACAGCAGCACAAACAAGTCTCACATACAAGCGCTAAGAACACTTCCTTGCCGAAAGGAATTCTTCTCAGAAGACGACCGAAAGGGCGACGACGACGACGAAGAGTTATTGCCATTAAAAGAGTTTGTAATCTGTGAGTTTCACTCCTTGGGTGCCTTCCGTCTTAGATTCCCCTTCACGTTAAGGTTGAGTCGACTTAGAAGGAAGGGAAATTATGATTTGTGAAATAAGAAGACGAAAATGGGGGGAACTTTCCTTTTTCCTTCACGCGCGCCCGCTTTCCTCCGGCCAATTGAAGCTGCTGCAGCAGCACGTTTATGAATATCAATTTTCTATTTTTGGAGCACCTTCCGCCTTCCATAGACGGACTAGGAGGAGAGATCCCTTCTTCTGTGGGTTGCCGGGAAGAATATTTTTTGATATATGAGCGGAAAAGTAATTTGTTTTAGATTTCTGCTCATTTCCCCCGAAATTTTCCGATGGGTGAAAAAAGCTGGGGCTAACGCACTTCTCGATTTCAATACATCTTGGTGGAACTCTTTTTAGGAAATTTCGAGGGAAAAGGGACATTGGAGCGAAGAGCGCACGTGTCCCGGAATCATTGAGAGCGTTCCGGCAAAAAGGGAGAATATTTATTAGCTGCCGCGCGCGGAGATTAGATGAAATTTGAGCACTACTCTACCTACGGGTACGGTTCCATCCGCTTCTGGCCCGGGGATGGATGGATGGAAGATTGATGAGCTACCCTGCTTCCCGGCTAAATGGCTGGTCAGAGTTCTAGCAGAGCGCTCCGGTGTGGTTTATTGAACTGTGGAATCGATCGATTTATATTCTAGGCTGACCGGCAAGCCACGTCGATTCACACCTCCAGTAATTAGGTCAACCGGACGAAGATCGGCCCCGGCTAAGCCACACCCAGCCGTAACATTTATGTTTAGTTTAATATTCTCCGGGAGCTGCCGGCCGGAGTCAATTGAGCGGAATCAATTAAATCTATCGCTCAAAAATGTTCCATTCGGAAACAAATCAATTAACGAGCGCCGTCTGTTAAAGACTTCTGAGAATCACGCTCCACCAAATCGGATATTCTCGAAGTTCCAATAAATCACAAATGCGTCACGGAGTATTTTTCGATTTTTTTTCTGTCTCCATTCAAAGCAACAAGTTGACAGTTAAGGGTCCTCGAGAAAGAAGAAAATTGGAATTTTTAACCCGCCCAAACGACGACAACGCTGGAGGTCTCGATCTACCTCCCACACACATTTGGGCACATACACAATCAATTCTAGCTGGTTCCAGCATATTTACCATAAGGGACGCCGTCGATTCTATCCGGAAAGGTAGAAATGTGTGTCAACTTTTGTCCGATATTTCTTGAACCAGGCCAGCGTTAAGAATTCTTAACGTAAGTTGGGCCGTTCTTTTGAATGGTCCTAAATAAACACGTTTTCCAGCGCGGCGAGATAATAATCGTTATGTATTTGGAAAGGTCGACGCTGCTTACCTGTTTGGGTTTTTTCTTTCTTTTTTCTTGATGTTGCCTAGAAAGTGATAATTTGAATGAGTTATTTACAGAGGATTAGTTTATATTTCCTGGAGCTGAATAAGGAAATGGAACCCCTTGGAGGTTTGCAGCATGATTTTAGTTCCACTTCGTTTGGTGATGCTTAACGAGTGGAAGATTATGATTAATTTACGGAAAACTGGCTTTAAGGTGTCCCTCAAAAATTGGTTCTGTAATGTGACAAATCCGTTTGGACATGGTTAAACGGATAAAATTATCTAGAAATTATTGGTCTAAGATTGAGATGTTTATCTTTTTGATAAAATACTTTGTGTCACCTTTCCACAGTTTCCAATGTTCCACAATGTCGTCACAAGCCATCATCCTACATAGCTTTCGTGCTGTAGCAGCAACAGAGTAAACCAATTAGTTCTTTCCAGAACTCGTTAAAAACGAATGAAAGTGGTTTTTTTTTCTACCGTGGCTCTCCCTCAACCAACAAACTAACCAAAGCTCCAACATTCCAGTGGGAAATTATCCGGAATCCATAATCGACACTTTCTCTTCTCGGTGCTGCTTGGCTGGCTGACGAGAGTCATCAAAACACAACCCACAGCTCCTCATCGTCGTGGGTAAATCGGCGGAAGATCACGCATTTTCTTCTATTTTTTTTCTTGTTAGAATCCGAGCTATCCAGAGATTGGTTAACGGACGATGGGAAGGAATAACATTGTTTACGATCGTGGTCCGCTCTCTCAGGATTTTGCTCTCGCTATTGACGGTTTGGAAAAAAATACGTTGCGGTCGTTTGCTTTCCAAATTTTCGACCGCAGTTGCGATTGACGAAAATGGCTTTAAAGGACGGCTGAGGCGCCTGGAGACATCTACGGGTTATCAGAATCTCTGAAAATAGTCGTGAGGTCCTCAGGAGGTCTTCAAGAACTTTGAAGGTCGTCAGGATCTCTGAAAGTAGTTAGGACCTCCGAAGGTCGTCAGGATCTCTGAAAGTCCTTGAGACCTCCGAAGGTCGTCAAATCTCAGAAAGCTGTAAGAATTTCTGAGTCATCAGGACCGAGGATTGTCAAGACTTTCGAGGAGCGAGTCGCCTCTTTGTCGACATCTCCGAGGGTCCTTGGTGCCTTCGATGATTGTCCAAATCCCGAGGGTCGCGGGACTATCGAGGGTAATCAGGACCCCGCGGATAGTCAGTACTTCCGACGGTCATCTGGCCTTCCGAGGGTCATTTGGACCTCCAAAGGTCATCAACACCTCTGAGGTTGTCATGAATTTCGAATGTCGTCAGAAGATTGTCTTGATTTCGAAGGGTCGTTTTAGGATCTCTGATGGTTAGAAACTCGGAGGGGCGTCAGAAACTCCGAAAGTCATATGGACTTCCGAGGGTCATCTGAACCTTCAAAGGTCATTAACACCTGTGAGGTTGTCAGGAATTTTGAGGTCGTCAGAAGCCACAAAGGTTGTCAGGATTTCCGAACAACGGCAGGACTTTCGAGGGTTGTCAGTACCTTCGAGGGTCGTTAGGACCTCCAGATGGTCTTCATAAATTCCGAAACCGTCAAGATCTTTCAGTCCCTTAGGCCATTCCGGATCGTTAGGACCTTCAAGAATCATCAAGATTTCCCAGGGTTGTCAAGACCTTTTAGAGTTACCAAAACTTTGATGAGTCTTTTGGACCTCTGGGGTCTAGCAGGATCTCTGAAAGTTGTCTTGATTTCTAAGGGTCGTCTTAAAACCCCTGTTGGTCGTTAGGATCTCGGAGGGGCATCAGAAACTCCGAAAGTCTCACCTGTGAGGTTGTCAGGAATTTCGAGGTCGTCATAAGCCACAAAGGTTGTCAGGACTTCCAAACATCGTCAGGACTTTCGAGGGTCGTCAGCACTTCCGAGGGTCGTTTGGAACTATAAGGGTCCTCATAAATTCTGAAATCGTCAAGAAATCCCAGCCCCTTAAAACATTCCGGATCGTCAGGTCCTTCAAGTGTTACCAAGACCTTTTAGAGTTATCAAGACCTTGAGGGGTTTTCGGAACCTCTGGGGTCTAGCAGGATCTCTGAAGGTGAAGGATGATCAGACAGATCGTCAGGGCCTTCAAGATTCGTCAAGATTTCCAAATGTTGCCAAGACCTCTAGGGTTACCAAGACCTTGGGAGGTCTTCTGGACCTCTGGAGTTTAGTAGAATCTCTGAATGTTGTTTTAGGACCCCTGATGGTCGTTAGGATCTCGGAGGGGCGTCATAAACTCCGAAAGTCATATGCACTTCCAAGGGTCATCTGAACCTTCAAAATTCATAAACATCTGTGAGGTTGCCAGGACTTTCGAAGATCGTCACAGGACTTCCAAACATCGTCAGGACTTTCGAGGGTCGTCAGCACTTCCGAGGATCGTTCGGCATTCCAAGGGTCCTCATAAATTCTGAAATCATCAAAATCACCCAGTCCTTTAGACCATTCCGGATAGTCAGGTCCTTGAAGAGTCGTCAAGATTTTCCAGGGTTGTCAAGACCTCTTAGGATTACCAAGTCCTTGGGGGGGGGGGGGTCTTCGGGACCTCTGTGGTCTAGCAGGATCTCTGAAAGTTGTCTTGATTTCTAAGAGTCGTCTTAGGACCCCTGATGGTCGTTAGGATATCGGAGGTTGTCAGGACTTTCGAGGGTCGTTAGGAGCTCCAAGAGTCCTTATAAATTCCGAAATCGACAAGATCCCCCAAGTCCCTTAGACTATCCTAGATCGTCAGGACATTCAAGAGTCGCCAAGATTTCCAAAGGTTGTTAAGACCTCTTAGGGTTACCAAGACTTTGCAGAGTCTTCTGGACCTCTGAGGATTAGTAGAATCTCTGAAGATTGTCTTGATTTCTAAGGGTCGTCTTAGGACCCCTGATGGTCGTTAGGATCTCGAAGGGGCGTCAGGAATTCCGAAAGTTATATGGACTTCCGAGTGTCATCTTTAACTTCAAAGATCATCAACACCTGTCAGGTTGTCAGGAATTTCGAGGTCGTCAAAAGCCACAAAGGTTGTCAAGATCCCAGAACATCGTCATGAGTTTCGAAGGTCGTAAGCATTTCCGAGGGTTGTTAGGAGCTCCAAAGGGTCCTCATAAATTCCGAAATCGTCAAGATCTCCCAGTCCATTACACCATTACAGATCTTCAGGACCTTCAAGAGCCGTCAAGATTTACGAGGGTTGTCAAGACCTCTTAGGATTACCAAGAGCTTGGGAGGTTTTCTGAACATTTGGGGTCTAGCAGAATCTCTGAAGGTTGTCTCGGTTTCTAAGGGTCGTCTCAGGATCCCTGATGGTCGTTAGGATCTCTAAGGGGCATCGGAAACTCCGAAAGGCCTTCCGAAGGGTCATCTGGAGCGTCGTAGGTCATAAACCCTCTGAGGTTGTCAGGACTTTCGAAGGTTGTCAGCAACCCATGAAGGGTTTCAGGACTTCTAAGGGTCCTAAATATCCAGGTTCGTCAGACAGGACATTCAAGTGTCGTTAGGACCTCCTAGGATTGTCAAGATTTCCGGAGTTTGCCAAAACCCCCAGAGATCTTTCGGACCTCCGGGAATCAGGATCTCTAAAAGTTGTCGAAACCTGTTGGGGTAGTCTAAGAACCTCTGATAGTCGTCAGAACCTCCGAGTGTCGTAAAAATTGTGTGTGTCGTTAGAACCTTCAAAGGTCGTCTGAGTCTCTAAGGGTTTTCAGGACCTCCGAGAGTCGTCAAGACCCCCGACTGACTGACTGAAAGTTGTTTTGAATTCTCAGGGTTGTTTGAGGATCTCTGAAGATCTTAAGACCTCCGAGGATCATCATGATCTCTAAGGGTTTTCAGGATTTCTAAGAGTTGTCACGCTGAGATCCTGATGGTCGTCCAAATTTTAAGGTCATCAAACAAAGTTGAAGTACTGCCAAATTTTGATTTCCATGTTCCTACACAAAAAAATCATAATAGGAAAGATTTGGGCATGGCTGTTAAATACAAATTTTGAATCTATAATACTTCGTCGGATTTTTTGATAGATGAACAACCGGACAACAATTTCTCCGGCAACTCAACCGATTCGAAACAATTCTCATCGCTTTCCAGAACTCGGCACTGGGAAGCTGTGTGCACACTCATTTGGCGCAACACCTTAAACTTGTAAAATTGACCCATTATTGCGAACAGCCGAGATCTGTCAAAAAAAGTGTCGTTTCCTCGAGTCAATTTTACACATTATTTAGAAAAGCTGGCTTACTAAATAAAGGGTAGTTTTTTAACTTGTCATTCAGAATATAGAACTCTTTCTGCCGTAACCGATCTCGTTCGACGATTCAATAATCGGTTAATGCTGAAAGATCAGTTCAATAGATTGATTTGATTGAATATTTTCCTATTCTATAACAGGAGCATGAAAATGATTCCTTGCCGAATATAGAAATTCAAAACTAACTGATTTGTTTTTATTATTTTCTTTCCATACTTCTGACATTTTAAGGGCTAACATCAAAGGGCTGACATCGCAGAGCGGGCTTCCAAAATAATGTGTAGATTTTACATGCTTACATTACTAATTTTCACCTCTGCTTTGACGTACATGCTGTGTACACTATAAGGGGTACAAGGACTTTACATGAAAAAGGAGTTAACCCAGTCTTTTCCGATAACGGGTCAAAACTACACTATAAGGGGTTGCGCCAGATGAGTGTGTGGCTAGAATGATAGATTTCTATAGCCGACCGCAGCAGTTAGTTTCGGCTACTCTTCCCATTCGCTTTTGCTCCTTTGCTTCTCCACAAGTGATTTTTAAGGGAACAAAGTTCGCGGCAGTCATTAAAAGCGTACACCTTAAGTTCTAAACTTTCGCCCGGGGAGAAGAGGTTGGTTGGATGAATTGTGGCTGGCTGGATGATGGGTTTGTTGAATCATACACATTCAACATTCCATTGCGGCATCCCGGCAGTTGGAACCTACCTGTGAGGGAAGCTGGGAAAAAAAGTGAGGAGAAAGACCACGACGGATGAGTGTCGGAATTGAAGTTAATTTCAACTTTTTTATTACTTTATTTTTATGACTTTAGGGGGTTCTTGAAGATTTTTTTTCGCTCTCTCTCTCGAAGTTCTGATGGTTGGGCTCAGCTGTAAGGAATGGTCCTCTCAATGGGTCCCTTCGTTTTTGCTGCTGGAGAATAGTTTTTATTTGATTTTTTTTCCTCTTCCAGCCAGAATCTGATGGGCAGCTTCTTTCACTTGTTCCGTAGATTTATGGCATTTGCCGGAATAAAAGAGAAACACATTACGTAAGCTGTGTTATTCTGATTTTTATTTTTTATTCTTTGGTCTCTACCCGACCATTTCATTTGGCGACTGCAGTGACAGTTATAGGTGGTGGCGTCTTGTAAAATTGATTTAAATGGCGTACCTTTCAGAAATGGGGAGAAAAAAATCTTAGCCGATTTTATGGCCCGAAACATAATGGGAGTCGATCAAGTGCCGTTACAAGGCTTTTATGGATAAACTCCCTAAAGTTTATCGACGAGTTTTGAATGTAATTTTTTTTAGATTGTTCCCAATACTGCTCACACTTTCGAAAACTTCTTTTGAACCTCCGACAGGACTTAGCATTTCGTTTATTAATCAAACAAAAAAAAAAGGAGTTCAGATGTTTTCAGGGATCATTAAACCCTTGGCCCATTTTCACAGAATCTCACCTAGACCAAAGGGATGGATAAGGACCAATCGCAAATCCTTCTCTCAGGGAAGCGAAATAACGGCGATGTCAAAAGTTAATTTCATCCTTCAGAAGAATCGATTACAGTTGGGAGAAATTTTCCCTACCTTGTTCAATGAGAAAAAAAAATCCTGTTACAAGATTGATCACAAAAAGATCCCCCTCGCCTATTTCGCCATTCATTGGTTTTCGAAGAAGAAAACAGGTGGGTCCTTTTGGAACGAAAAAAAAACCCCTTCAGAAAAGTTTTTCGGGCCCCGGAAAGTAAGTGGGATTGAAACATTTTTGTGGGCTACGAACTTTTTCGACCAGCTACCTACCGACTATTTTTTATGGGTTCGCATCAAAATCGAAAGATTTCTTCGGGTAGATAACTTTTGATAGAATATATGAGAGTTGAATCGGTGGATTGGGGGATTCCCATCAGTTCGGGATGAAATTTTTTTCGGAGTTTTTTTTCTGTTTGAGCTGGTGAGGGGGAACGTTCCAATATTTGTGGGAGATGTTACGGAAACTTCTACCACCACCAAATACCAGGTTCAATCTTTGGACCAAAAGAAGAATATGGGAGCTTGAATATGTGATGAACGAATCTCGTCTTCGTGAAGACATCAAAAAGATGTTTAGGATTGGAATTACATAAATCAACAATCCAGTCATAATTTTCGTCGATGAATTTTGTACAGTCTGTACGCTCGGGTCAACTGTCATCGACGATGATGACAAAAAATTACAATTTTACGCAAGCATCGAACGAAACTGACGCGATTCTAGAACTTTACTTTTTTTTGGTCCTTCGAGCCGGATTTTCTCGATATAATATAATCAGCCTTTCCTAGAGAAGTTTGAATAATTTAGCAAACTTTTTAGAACTGATAGAAAACGCACCGGTTTCTTTAAAATTATAAAACAAAAAAAAATCAAAAACTGAACATAAACAAAAAGGTTTATGAATCAAATTAAGCTTTAGGCTCAGTATTTCAACGAGAAGTTCAGTCTCCCGATTGAAGGAACAAATAAAATCCCAGTTAAATTCCTTCTGACATTCGTAGATGATTTTTATGTAACATTTCAAACCGATTGCCAATTTTAACCCCCCCAGACGTTTGCCTTCGGAAAAGCCTTCACCCGGAAAATGGCGAACGCCCATTTTCCACGCGTGTACTCAGTATAATCCCGGTTAATTAAGAACGTTGGCGCGCGCGCTTGGCAAACACGTCCCCGCCGTTGTCGAAAAGCAACTTCAATTGAAAACGGCGTGGGGAAAATTGCATGCCCCGGACACGTGCAAAGTATAAAATCACGAACAAAGGATTCGAAATGTGTTGTGAAATCTTCAACCCAATGACGACAACGACGATGCGAGGTCGGAGCAATTATTGAAATTTGGTTGAATTTTTCCTGACGCCTTCCGGCAAACCTAGGGCGAACTTCGCGGAAACAATTTTCCACGTGAGGCTTTTCAATCTCGCTTAAGCCCACGTGTTTGTTCGCTCGCGATTGGTTTTTTTTCGAGAAAAAAAAAATGGTGGAAAAGAATTCCCGGACATTTGAAACTCGGACAAACGAGATTCTTCGCCATCATTGTCCTCCGGGAGTCGTTTCAATGACCAAAAGGCACATCCGAGCACTACAAATGTTTGCGTTTGCTCTTATAAATGTCAATCCACGTGGCAGCTTCTCGACGAGGCGACGCGGCTCAAAACGTTCTTCTCTGTCGCAGTTTATAAAAAATGCAATATATTTGGAGCGTTTTCTCGTTAAACGTCTTGTTGCCTGAACCATTTCAGCGATGAAAGGATAACGAATAAAGGCTCGGAAAAAGCGAAGCATCTCAAACTGTCACATGATATTTTCAAACGAGAGCGATGGAATCCTATGGCTTTTTTTTTATTTTCATAAAAAGCATCGGTGTTGTGCGTGTTGTCTACCTTGCAGGCGCTTTCGCTTCTCATCGCAACGGAAAAAGATCGGACGTTTGGTCCAGAAGCATTTCCCCACCACTCTTCATCAAAAAGCTTATTTGCGGCCGTGTCGACATTGCCGCTCGGTTGAGCTTGGTCCTGATGCGTCCGGCCAAAGGAAATTGTTGTTCATCAGCTATTTTCCACTGTTGTACTTCTCGCCGTGATGGTGGCTAGTGTTCCGAAAAACCATTTTAAGAGACCACACCACGCAACCGGGATCGTAAAAAATAAATTGAAATTCGTGAAACGGCGAACACAAAAACTTTCCTGTCAAATCACTGTCCGGAAGGCGCTCGAGAAGGCAACTTTCCTAAGGCAACAAACGCCGGGGAAAAAAACGCCTAAAGGTCGACCCCGGGTAGTGGTGGTAAACATATTTCTACATAAATCAAGGCATGTTACTTTTCGACTTCGGTCGGTCGGTCGGTCGGTCGAGCGTGTTGCCTAACTTTAGGGCGATGAATGAAAAGTGCGTATGCGGTCTCGTAGCCTAGCTGGAACCACAACATCGGAACAGGGAAAAACCTGAACGGGAAAAAGCAACACGATGCCGACCGATGATGGGGCATAAACTGCAGATGTCACTCCAAGAGGTGAAGGATGGAAAACAACAGGCGCCCGGTTTCGGTTCGATTGTTATTGTTCCATCTTGACAATCTTCCCTGGGTTGGGAAAAAATGGGATTGAGGTGGAAAGCTGGAGGAATTTCATAAATTTTCTAAAGCTTTTGACGTTGTTGCGACGTTTACGTGGATTTCTTTGGGAAAATGTTGGGAAAATTTATCCATAAATACACTTTCTGAAGATTAGAACTCTGGAACAATTTTCCACTCAATCTCGAAGATATCCGTCAGTCTGATTTAGTAGATTATTTGGCAAACATTGTTGCTTAATCCAAGTTCATCCATTTCGAATAACTGCCGATTAAGTTTGGAATAAACTCAATCGTCCCGAGTCAGTCAATGCCAACAGAGTTCGCTCAATTCATAATTTACCATCCCAAGGAAGTAAACTGTTGCTGAGACTTTCTTTCTACCCATCGTCGTCAGTCTGTTGCTTCAGTTTCATTTCGAATCCATCCAGTCAGCCACTCTCTATAAATACAAATCCATTAATCGGTTCTTTATTGGATTATGGCCGAGAAATACTTTCCCGCGCCAGCCAGCAAATATTGTAGCAGTGAGCGAAACGAAAGAGTGTCGTCGTCCTCCCGTTCCAATTCCCGGGAATGTTTCCGGAAATGGAGCAAAAAAAAAGAAGTAGAACGGCTCCAGCAACAACATACTTATTACTTTGTCGTCGTTAGCCGGGGAAAGCAAACAACTCATCCCGATGCTTCGGAAAAAAAAGTTTGTGGGACGTTGAGTGGGATGGCAGATGGAAGATCCTCCTCAACCATTGGATCGGAAAGTTTCCGATTTGTGATGGTGTTGTCGATGGCATTATGATGGTGGTATCAATGATAAAAATGGATATTGGAAAAACACACAAACATGAGGAAAAGGAATTGTGCCAGTGCCTCAGTCAACTCAATTAAAATTAATATTAATATTTTTTCGCGTGTGCGTTGAGCTTCCGAAATTTTCCGAAATGCGAAACGTTCGCATTAATTTAAAAAATTGGTAAACATGTTTAACTTAAAAGAGAGCTGATGGTGCACCATCCCCCTTGAAAAGAAAAAAAAACTAAACCTTTTAAAAATGCATCATTTCATTTTTGACTAATTTACGATATCATCACCCTTAAGCTTGGAAGATTGCTTTGAACATTGTATGCAAGTTTTGTTGAGTGAAAAAAATTCTTTTAAATTGTCGCTCTTCCATTTTAAGAAAGATTGCCAAATAATAGACTTGAAAAAACATCATCTGTCTTTTCTTTGACTTTTAACGCAACATTATGAACTAGTGTATCTACTTAATTCAACTATTTTTCATGGTTGAAAAATCAATACAAATTGTTTTTTCCTCACACTTTGTTTTCTTTTTTATGTTTTTAAGTTATTCTAAAAGCATGGAAATGGTATCTTTTGGCAAATTTAAGATATGAAAAGAACAAAATCGTAATATCTGGTGATTTCGCAACTCTCACAGCCTCCAAAATTGATTACGTTTTTGACTCCCAATTGTGTTAAGAGTAATGTATGAAAATCTTGTAGGGATTGATCCAACAAAGCGATTTTGTGGTCCACGGCAAACGGAGAGGAAAAAAATGTCAATTATTAAAAAACACTCAATCATACAGACAAAACGAGAGAAGAAGAAAAACGACAGACATCAAAACATTGTCACACAAAAAGCTTAAAAAAACAATGATAATACTAAGGAAAATCTTTAAAACGTTGTAGTGTTCCCCCAAAACACAGGAGAAAAAGGAAATTGCGCAAAAAACTACCCGCTTATTGAATAAAACGTCTATTGGAATAGTGCTCTAGCAAATAGGTTACGAATATCCCTACCAGTAAGATGAGAACAGACAAAACAATGGAACGACATTTTCTTACGAATGGTTAAGAAGAAAGGAAAAAAGAAGCTCTCGATTTTTCTATACACGCATGAATAAGTTTATATTTGTATTGGTGACTTCCCACGAGTTGGTAAAGCATGTAGGTGTGTGCGTGTGCTATTCTAAGATTTGTTTATTCCAATTTGATAGTAAGAGAAACGACAATTAAGAAAAATAAAACAATATTAAAATTTAACCTCTTAACCTAAATCTATTGTGTTTGCAGAATAGGTTAACCGTTTTTCCACTATTGTAGTAGTACCATTTTTGTTTGTTAAACCGAATGGAATAGTCAAAGGGTTCGAGTTTTGAATTTCGAGCCAAACAGATAAAAAAAAAACATTCAACTAGTCATATCTTCTTTCAAAAAGAGTGCGCATTTAAAACTGATACTTTGTAGGGGCAAAAGGGTCGGTAGAACAAAAAGGAAAGAAAACTAAATAAAAAATGTTAAACATTTTTCTAAACTAAACAAAAAAAACGAAATACCAAAAACACTAAGCTATCCTAGATACTGTTAGAGTACAGCATGAGAGCAAACGGACTCGATAAGGAAATTTAAAACAATCAACATCACTAATCCAATTAACACTTTTACTGTTGTGTACTACTAGGTAAAAATAAAAGAAAACTAAACCCGAGTTATACACGCTAAAAACGAAAACGAAGGCCAACTTCATTAAAAGAATACACAATTCCGGAACAAGAGTGGTGCCGCGAAATCGAATATCAGTTTGACAGATTGACACACCAATACATAACAAAGCGAGAGTGAAAGTGAGCACTCACAGAGCGAATGTTGAAAGTCATAACCCAATTATTCTTCCTCTCTCTTTAGGAAGGAAGTTCAACAGTAAAAATATCGAATTGTGTACACGTTTAAACAATAATGTGTTTTTTGTGGTTTAAAATCAAGTGCTTCGGCACCGATCTGCAGTAAATAGTTGCTTATTCCTTGCATAATATGATCTACTTAATAACTAAATTACCGGAATAAGTTCGTGTTAAAATAGTTAGGGCAACATCTCTCTAGCGAGAGGATGAGAAAAAGCGCAACAGCGATCCGTAATGTAAGAGAAACATTCTCGGAAAGTAAGAAATTTTCAGAGTTAAATCGGTTAAATTAGGTTTCCGTACCTTCTGTTTAGTTATTCGCGTGTTAGAAGTGGCACACACTGAGCAAAAAACAACTATAATTATCACCAATCGAAACGTGTTGAGTTGGAAGTGAAAAAAAGAAATGATTTTTCGTTTGCACTTGTCTTATGCCTTGGAAAACTTAAAAGACTTACCGTTTGAGGGAATAAAAAAAATACACAGAATATAATGGAACAAAACAAATAACTTTCAAATATTTTTTACACGATAAAAGTTTTCATATTTTCACACTCTCACACACTGAGACAAAATCGAAGATCAGCGTTTGTTTTCGACAGACCGAGGACCAAAACAAAAAAAAACATTCGAGCAAATCGAGTCAATCGCGAGATGCGATGAGCATTAGAAGAAGCATAAGCAGAAACTTTGCGAAAGTTGTGATTTTGGAAACATTGCTCCTAAGCGTTACTCATAACGATGATTGAAAGAAGAGGAAAAGTTATTCAGTCAACAAACAGAAAAAATGCTAGGTTTTGGTTAAACGTTTCGAAGTTTTGGAGCCATTTTTCTTCCTCCTTCCCCCGGTAAGTGACTGAATGGAACTTCACTCGTTCACAAACACTAACAGACACACAAAAGGTCAAAAGAAAACATAAAATCACGCATACATTGCCAGACTCTAAAAAAGCAAAAAAAAACAAATCAAAGAATGAAAAGAAAAACAAAAACAAACGAACAAGCATCTCAAATTACGTTTTTAAACTTTTCAGCTGAAAATATGAAATCAACAACAACATCAACAAAAACAACAACAACAACAAAAGATTATGGAAGAAACTAGAAACAACTGAAACAATAAACTCAAACCACTGTTACTGAACTTTTTACACAATCATAGGCGTTTTACCGTTTTTCGTAGTGAGCTGAAAATTTAAGCAAAAACAAAAAAAAAAGAATAAAATTATTCTAAACTAGTAGACGTATAAGACCGTATAAAGTGAACTATGGGAATCAATTATTTTTTAAATGGTAAAGGAAAACCAAAAAAAAAAAATGTTAATCACTTTTTATACTGTTGACTACTTTTCCAAACTTTTTTGTAGGAAAACATAGTAGAAGGCAAACGCAAAAAAAACTTTCTCCAAAACCAAAACGATAAAACAACAAAAAAAACGTAAACATTAAACTACAGCATGAAACACGAAAACTAAGCAAAACTCAAATTTGAATTGAAAGAAAAAGGTGGAAAACCCAAAAACGAAAAGTTAAAACTTTGTCCAATCGAATCGAGCAAGTTGAGAGTCACGAAGCATTAAAGTGTCTATGAATAAAGGTATGATTAGATATAATCATCATCGCTATCCAGCCAAAGTAAAGGAAAAAACTAACGAAAACATCAACTGTTTATGTGAGGAGTAAAATTTGGGTTTTTGTTTCCTTTTTGCGCTCCGAGATTCAAAGTTTTTTAAAAAGGGGAAGTGGAAATCGATTTAAAATGTGTGTGTGATCGAATATTGTTGTAAATACAGAGAGAAAAAAAGGAAAGGAAACCCGCAAAATGTCATACGAATTTTAGCCTATAATCTTCCAGGTCAAGGTGGGAGATATCGCGTACTCAATTATTATTGTAACTATTATTGCTATTATTATCACAATTTTTTATTATTAAAAAATATTACGACCGATTATTCGAAACACATTTATTACCAATTATTGTAATTGAAACTTCGACACGAACAGTGGGGGCAGCAAATGTGAAAAATATTCTTGTATCGCTTTTTTGACGAGAATTACACACGATATATTACGGCGAAAGGTGAATTATTATTGACTATACACAACTTTAGTGAATGTTAGCTATTAATGAGGACAGAGAAAGGGCGGAGAAGAAAAAAACCATATGGCTTAAGAATAAAACAGGAAAAACATTGCGAAAGTTATCAACATTGAGTAAAAAAGAGGGTCAAAGAATTTAAAACTGGCAACCCTGAATACAAGAAAAAAAATACTCGATTCTTATCAAACCTAATTAAACGTAAACAGAACTAGGATTTCAATTAATTGTGTGTGTTTTCAAAAAACAATAAAAAAAAATGACAAAAAAATCAATAAAAAAGTAAAAAATATCAATTAAAAATAATGTTTACAATTATTGCTATTAACTATAGTCAAGAGAACACGAGTAATAACAACAACACAACCTTTATTAACACTGAGAGAAACTGAACGAAGTTTTTCCCCACCATATGCACAAGCAAGTAAGCAAGCAAAAGTGAAAAATGTAAAACAAAGTTAAGTGAAGTCATACGAACTTAATGAAGAAGCAAAAAAAAAAACGAGGGCTGTCCAAGTAAAGGAAGGAGGAGCAGCTCGAAAAATCGCATATCTCATATCTCATATTTTCCACGACGAGAATGAAATTGTACACTTATTGAGTTTTTCTTTCTACAAACATGTTGAACTTTGAGAAAACTAGTATTTATCCACCGTTTTGTCAGCTATATTGGCAGAGCATCCCACGCGACGAGGAGGATGGGAAAAGAAAACGATGAAATTTTTATTTTTGACCGATAATTCGTTTATTTTCCAATTATTTTTTGAAACTTTTGCTCTTAGCGTGACTGTTGTAGTGTTAATTATAAATTGTCTAAGAAATTTTAGTTTATCGTTTCCATCGTTTGCTTCGTACAGTGAAGAATGAAAAAAAAAAAACATAAACAAACTAAAACGAACACTTACAGGAAGGTTTCATCAATTCCGGTAACCAAAGCTTAAACTATTCACTCAGTTAACACCAAAAAATGTTTGCGTAGAATTTATCAAAACTGTAGATTGTTTCCGTTTCAAAGCAAAAACACTGAGAGCAGCAGAACAGGAATTGGAAAATTTGTTGACAAACAGTCCTAGCGCACACGAAACTCTCTTCTCTCTTTAAGTGGGGAAAACAAAAAAAAACAACTGAAAAAAATATAAAACTTCAATTTTCGTTAGCAATCTGGCAATCAAAGCGCACTTTTTACCCACTTTTTCCCCATTAATCGTTGAAACACCAATCAGAAATCGAGTTTTGCGATGGTATTGGTGAGCACAAGTGATCTCACACCTAACACACTTAACACAAACCACTCAACACACCAACAGTCGTTCATCCAATCCATTCGATTGTCGACGTCGTCGTGTGAGTGAGTTCGTTCAAGAGAATGAACATCTTCACGTGTACTTGTAATTGTATTTGTTCAAAGTATTAGGAACGCAGCCAAAATGAGAGAGCGTAAGACGAGTCCAAAAGTTGGCTTGTTCTTAATTCGAGGTGAAACAATGGAAAAACGCGTGAAAAAGAGCAAAAATCCATTTACAATACAGAAAAATTGGTGAAAACGAAGAGTGAAATTTATCGTGCGAGATGATCGCGCTTGAAACAAGAGAGCGGAAGAGAGAGTAAAAAAAGAGAGCAAGAAAATAAAAATCGCATGCAAACTAGTGGACACAACGCGCCCTCCTCCGTTACAATTATTTGTTATATTTTTACGATGAAAAAAAGAAGAGATAATATTTTAAAATATACAATAAAGGAACAAAAAAAAAACAAGAATGTGACTGATGTTTAAGTATAGAATCGAAGCTGAGAGGAGATGTTGCAAAATAAAAATTAAAAAAAAAATCATAAACACAAAAATGGGAAATTTTACACGAACAAGCGAAGAAAGCAAAATTAGGGTGGAAAATCCGAATCGTTAACACAAGTGACTAATGGTAACACGAAATAAACACTACACTCAAGACATTCTGACTTCTTTCAAAAAGTGTTCTAGTTTTTAAACCATTTTACTATTCATAACTTTAATGTTTGTTCTTTAATTTATTCCTTAAATCGCTCACCAGTTGCAAATGTTCGACTGTTATTTTTTGTTCTTACACAACCAATTATTTTTCGAATCAGTTTTATCTGCCATTACTAGCTCTATTTAGCAATTAAGTTTTCTACTATTTTACCTCTTACCTATTTATTGAACTTTAACAAAAAGCAAACAACAACAAAAACAAACATAGTTTTAAACTTATGAGACATGAAAAAAAAAAACATGAAACACAAGGAAAATGAATCAATTCCAGCTAGTCATAGCCTAAAGTCGTTTGTTGGAAAGATTTTAGGTTGGTTAAATCTTAGACATTAATCGTAATTTTAAAGAAGAAAATACCAAAAAAAATCATGCACTTATTTACTTACATGTCACTCCCAGAAAAAAAAAACATTGAAAAAAAAACAACTGTGAAAGATAACGGAAAAGCAAATCAAGTCAAGCAAAACAAAACAGTTGTTAAGTTGCAAACATCACTAAAACAAACACAGTAAAACCACAACCTGAGGAAAATGACAGTTTTCGGGAAAGATAAAACACACAAGTTTCGTTGCAAAAATCAATTGGAAAAAGTAGCGAAAATAACGGAACATTCTCTGCGATCTTTTCAGTCAATTTCCTCGGGTTGAGAAATCCGTTTTTATTTTCGAAATCGCTGACGTTTGATTCCAAAAAAAAGTAAGATCATTTGTGAAATTATGGAACCCAAGCGGATCAGAGACTAATGTTAAAGAACGAAAAAAAAATGGTAAATTGTCAGAAAAAAAAAACAGAAGGGATGACCATGAAGCAAGCAAAGCCGTTGTGAAGGCTCTTTCAGAGTTCAGTTTTCTGTTTTAGTTTAAAATTTATTTATATGTATTTTTACGGGATGGATATAAATAAAACATATGATTCCTAAATGTGTGTTGTTTAGTTTGTCGATTGCGGTGCAGTATCCGAACAATTCCTTTTTCAATATCCGAAATGTTGATAATCTTGAACTGCTAAACAAACACTAGATTGACTATGAAAAACATTGATTCGCTTTAAATTTTGGAGAGAATAACAAAAATTCAGAATACATGTCGACTTATGCCTTTTATTTTACAGGTTAGTAATGCAACAATCTATTCGTATTCAAATTGATCATCTGCGTGATACAAGGTAAGTAAGGGAGATAAGAGCATAACGAGCACCCGAGGATCAGTCTTTTCTACAGAAGAACGTATTTTCTTAAATACATTTTCATGAGAGACAGTTTCGTTTGTCCTATAGTAGGTATTAGTTTTTCAACAAAAAGGCAATTTTCTTTAACACTTAACAGGTATATTCAAAAACAAATCAAAGAGGTTCTCAAGTGACGAAAACATTATAATTTTCAAGTATCGCAAAATAATTTCTTAATCATGAACGGCAAAGAAAACAAAATCGCCTGGACCAGGAATCGAATCGAACCCGAGCCCTCTTAATTACCTTTACGATACCTTACCACTAGACCAAATCATAAACTTTGCTGCAGCTCCATAATTGAGTTGTCTTCATCGAGTTGAATTCGCGGCTAGATTCAACGCAGAAAATGCCTATCGTGCCACCGATTAATGGTACACTAGACTGAGTTGATTTGGGGTCATTTTTGAATCAAACCCTGGGGTCTAAAAAGCTTTGTTTTGGTTCAAAACTCATCCATGATTTTTGGCAAAATTTTCAAGTAACGTTTACATGAGTAAATTTTAAGTTTTAGGTTTTTATGGGAAAATTGAATATTTTGAACTGAAAAATTAACATCATTTTTGATTCTTCTGTGGAACCGAGCCTGCTTATGGTTTTGGTGCCAATTTATGAAATATCTAATGCAAATTTTTTGCTGAATAATTTTGTCGAAGACCGTGAATTCGTATGTAATTAGGCAGTAAAGTTATTAGCTGTTTAAGAGCGGCGGCATGTCTTTTGGCATTGAAAAACAATAAATTCAATTTTCATGCAATAGTAGTCATGCAGTATCCCGCTAGGCACCCAGCCAGCAGTGATGTCAATTGAATTTACTTTTTTCAATGCCAAAAGACATACCCTCTTAAACATCTAATAATTTTTGTGCCTAATTAGATACGAAGCTACGATCTTCGACAAAGATTTTCAGCATAAAACTTCCTTTAGATAATCAATTAATTAGTACCGTAAACTGGGGGAACTTTGATCACTTTTTTCATTCATTTTTGAATATTTTGGAAGGGGTTGCTTTTCCGTAATACCTAAAAGCTTTAAAACCCTTACTGAGGTGAGGAGTATTAAACATGATCATTGATTGCAGTAAATTCAAACGACATTGGTGGTTATAATTAAATGTTTGTTCCAAAACCAGATTCAAATTTCGGGGTAACTTTGATCACTATGGTTTTTACGTATCTCAACATCTTCAAATTTATTGTTTTGATGGCTTTCAGCACAGAATGCTCAAAACATTGATAACAGTAATTTTTTGTTAGGACTCAATTGAATTTTTCAATATTTTCTTTCAAAAACAAATTTAATCGAAAGATGGACAATGTTGCTGCATACATTTAGGGGCAAAAATTATAAACATTTCTCAATTTTTTTTTGGTCTCAAAAACAAATAAAATTTTACCTTCATGCAATTCCCTAAGTCGTCGTACTGTTCCCATGTTATTTTTTTCTTCAAATTCAACAATTTGATAGGGTTTGTAGCCATTTTTTCTATACAGGCTTTTTCATGGAAAATGACCATTTTTTTTAATTATCAAAAAGTTATCATCAAATGACCATAAAAATAACTCTTAAACTTAACCTAAACCAAGAAAAGAGTTGAACTTTCATATTAAACAGCCCATTTGCACCTACATGCTTAAATTTGATCAGGAGAGATGTTTGTTTGTGAGCTTTCAAAAAACCAGATATTTTAAGATTTTAAAACTATATTTTAAGTAATACAAAAAATCTTCAAATAAAAACCAAATTAAGCTCATTTGTAACTCAATCTACAGGCTTTCAAACGTAGTAAACAGTTTTCAGATATTTTAACTTTATACTAAGTTAATGATGATTATCTGCAAAAATTTCATGTTGATCAAAGCAGTGATTGAAATCCTCACCAATTTTCTCATCAGAGGCATTCAAAATACACGCTTTGAGGCTTCGCATAGCTATACAGGAGACGATACATATACATTCATTCAAACCTCCCCCCATGAGGAGGATCTGCTCTGAGAGACACTATTCGTTTGATGCCCCGAACGAACTCTCTCAACGTTCGGTTGCTACATGATGCATGAAGAAGACGAGGCACACATACTCATTTACGTTGTTGAATTTGATGGACTCAAGCCGATAGCTGTCGTTGAGGAGAACATCTTCAACCTCGCCGGAAAGGATGAGGCAACAACGACAACAATCGAACTTATTGCATTGTATAGGCCCGCAACGTATGGAGCAAGGAGGGGGGAGGAAAAAGAAACGAAAATACTAGCTGCCTGCGTGCGGTTGCTGTGCAATAATAGCAATAGCAGAAAAACCTCACGCATTCGATCCTAGCACAAACGAGGAGACTCGGGTTTGCTCTGCCTTTTGAATTCGCTTCCCTCAAGGTTGTAACAGGAGATGAGTGAGAGCCATTCGATTGGTTTTTTGGATTCGCTGCCTCGAATGTATACTGCTTCTCAGCGTTGCCAGATTGAAAACTGCTCAAGTCCGTAGATTTTACCGGAAATCGAAAAATGTACTGATTTCGACCAAATGAAACTTGATGACCTTTTTTTTTTTTTTTGTCGTCAGGTAGAATTTTCATTTAACGCAGAATTCCTTGAATTTTTTCGATAATCCGTAGAAAATCCGTAGGAAATGGTGAAAATCCGTAGATCTCGAGCATCGATCCGTAGCTCCCTAGAAATGTTGAAAATCCGTAGAACTACGGAGAAATCCGTAGATCTGGCAAGGCTGCTGCTTCTTGAAGGTGGGCCATATTGAGAGCGTATGCATCATCGGTTTTGTCGTTTTCGCTGCCTCAAAGCAACCTTTGCTTCCGAGTTAAAGCGTTGAGCGAGAGATGGTTGATCAACTCATGCTCAGCAAAATTCAATCACTGGATCAAAGTTACCCCGCAGATCAAAGTTCCCCCAGTTTACGGTACAAAAACCATTACCGGGACCGGGTCTGAAATGGAACTTTTTTCCTGGTGCTTTTGTCTTTCATTTTAGCTATTAGATGTCTTCAGAACATTTACTAGTAAGATTGTTTCCCATAACGTTAAAGTATCAAAAATTAGTCACAGCCTACTACGATAAAAATAAAAACACTAACTTTTTTGTTTGAAGAGATAGAGACCAAATTTGTTCTACAAAGTTGTAGATATCATCAAAATATGAAACTTTGCTGAAATAACAATAGCTCTATCTCTATTCAGTGCAGAGTTATAAAGCTTTTAGTTTAAAACATACTTAAAATTTGTTTTTTGTACTTAACTATTGTAAATTTTGAACTTACATAAATATGATGTTCACAACATTTATTGCGATACTCAATACGCACATTTTGCACTAGGTCTTAAGTCTCTACGACCTTGTCTTCCGAAGTTATCGCAATTTCAAGTTTTATTTTTCCTAAATTTCACCAATTTCTAGGGTAAAATGGGGCAAGTGGATCCATAAACTAAATACCACATCTTAAAGTATAATTCAAGTACTATAAACTAAGCCAGAAACTCGTCTCCACGCGCTCGTTTTTGAGTACGGTCGGCATAAATTTGTTGAATTCTTAGATTTTAACGAGAAAATAGAGATTGATTGTTAATAATTATGTCATATCTTCTCAAGGAACGAACTATCTGTTTCGATGTCTTCAAATGAAAGTTGCAACAACAAACGAGCTATTGAATGGTATTTTTTAGAGAATTTTTGATGATACCGTTTGTAGACTTAAACAATTTTTAAAGCGTTTTTACGGTTTTAACTGGAAATGCTTTTTGTTATTTTTTTTTTAATATTAAATTTGAAAAGGTGATAAAATTTCAATGCTTTTTGATGTGCTATTTGATGATTTCAGTTGAAAACTGGTAAAGTTATGTGAATTTTAAGCATGTTATTATTTCAACGATGCCAATAAAACTCTCCCAAGTAACATTTTAAGTTTTATAGCAGGCTACTAGACCAAGTTTAGATTTCATAAGAGGCTTAAAAAGTCTTACAAAACAATCGATGTTACTTGGGTCTATTTTCTCGTTAAAATCTAAGAATTCAACAAATTTATGCCGACCGTACTCAAAAACGGGCGCGTGGAGACAAGTAGTTTCTGGCTTAGTTTATAGTACTTGAATTATACTTCAAGATGTGGTATTTAGTTTATGGATCCACTTGCCCCATTTTACCCTAGAAATTGGTGAAATTTAGGAAAAATAAAACTTGAAATTGCGATAACTTCGGAAGACAAGGTCGTAGAGACTTAAGACCTAGTGCAAAATGTGCGTATTGAGTATCGCAACAAATGTTATGAACATCATATTTATGTAAGTTCAAAATTTACAATAGTTAAGTACAAAAAACAAATTTTAAGTATGTTTTAAACTAAAAGCTTTATAACTCTGCACTGAATAGAGATAGAGCTTTTGTTATTTCAGCAAAGTTTCATATTTTGATGATATCTACAACTTTGTAGAACAAATTTGGTCTCTATCTCTTCAAACAAAAAAGTTAGTGTTTTTATTTTTATCGTAGTAGGCTGTGACTAATTTTTGATACTTTCACGTTATGGGAAACAATCTTACTAGTAAATGTTCTGAAGACATCTAATAGCTAAAATGAAAGACAAAAGCACCAGGAAAAAAGTTCCATTTCAGACCCTTTTGGACCACTGTGCCACAGAAGAAACAAAAATGATGTTGATTTTTCAGCACAAAAAATTGGATTTTCCCACACAAACAAATTTACTCATGTAAGCGGTTCTTAAAAATTCTGCAAAAAATCATGGATTAGTTTTTAACCAAAACGAAGCAGTCTAATAGTGCACCCAAAATTCAGACTTTACTAGAATCATGAGTTCTCAATATTTCGACTCCATTGGCATAAGATGTGAATGCTATTGGCGATGATTCGATTTGAAACTTCTGGCATAAATTTTCCAGCGGAACCGCATTGCGTATGACTGAATTAAACAAAATAAATTGATCCGGTCGGTCCGGCTGTGCGTGTGTATGTAGGCAGGTAATGGGATAGCAAATTACAGTTTCTCTTTTCCAATTCCCTTTTCCATCATAAGACTGTTCGTTATTTTTAATGAGTCCTGATCATGGCAATTAACCCTCGATTTCCATCTGCCTGAGGTGGTACACTGGTTAAGCTGTCGGATGGGCAAGATGGAGGTAGAAAATTGGTGTGAGTTCGATTCTCAACGACGGCATTTTTTTCTTGTTTCCGGGATGAATTATCCAACAGGATAGAAATCCCATACAAATATATTTCTTGAATCGTTTAAATGTTGGAATGTAGTGGTCCTGCGTCATTTAGCCCAAGAGCTCGAGTCTTTCCCGTCAGTGGCAGGAAAGCATACATATTATCTTTGGCGCAATGCACATTCCAAGGTTTTTTTTTTGGCACATAGTAAGCTCCAATCGGCATTGAAATATAGGCCATTTTATAAGTTTAGCCCTATTTTCTTGCCAAAAATGTATTCAATCATGACGTGAACACTAACAACATTGTTCAAGATCAAAATCAAGTATTGATCATAATAATAATTTCATATTATTGACCTAAACTTTGTTTGATTGACTTTTCACATTCACTAAATAAACATATGCATAAATAATTTTTTTTTATTTGGAATTTATTTTTTATTTTGAAATTTAGTTTGAAAAATAAACACCATAATTTATAACCAGCCATGGATATCCGAAAGTTCTTTTTCAACATGATTTCCAGGATGTTGAAAGTACACTCACCAGTATCTATTCAACTTTCAAAAATCCTCAAGCGAATCTTAAATTCAAGAATTAGTGTTTCCTAAGCTGAATAATGTCTATAGTTATCCCAAACTGTAGAACGATGTTTTAATTACTGCTGAATCAGATTGCTCATTCTTTTGAAAAACATGTATAAAACTCAAAAATCTGGCAAACAAGATCTATAAATTTTCGTATTTTTTATTTTGTTAAACGTTGTATGCGTTCTTTTTACCACACATTTGAAAAGGTGCATCGAGCAACCGGTAGAACGTAAGAATTCAGTTGATAACTATAAAGTCGGTAATAAAATTTAACGAACTTGCACCGTGTGTACCTATTTAGTTTTGAATAACTTCTACAGAATTTTCGGTAAAACAAAATACCGAAACGTGGTAACTCGAACTGTCGATGAAATGCCAAATTTTTGACAGTTTTGAATGTGATAACTGGCAGTGCAAGCTAGCAGTAGTATACGCCATGTTCGAAAAAAAAGAAAATTTGACCTTAGCTTTGTAGCTAGTGTTGGAATTTTCTACTGAGTCATTGGTTTTGCTTTTTTGATAACTGCAACATGTTCTTTTCGGATAATTTCGTTACTTTATACTATGAATTGAATTCCAATGTTCTTTTTCACAAATATTGGTTCCCAGGAAAAGCATAGACATAAGATTTTCTTTTAAAATATTTACTAGGAATATAAAGGAATAAAAATGTGGAAATCTTTGTGTTTCATTAAGGGGGGAGTAGGGTCTAACACTTTCAAAAATCGATTTTTTTTTTATTTTCTTATTGTAAAACATTTCAAGAATGTTGTGTCAAATTTTCAAGTCAATCGAAGCAAAACTGTAGAAATTATAGGCCTTTATCTCCTCTTATCTAATACTGCAAGAATTCGCAAGCAGAAACTTCAAACGCGTTTTTCTCGAAAGCACATTTTTAAAGTCGGTGGACATCGTCGATTTTCTTTTTTTTTACTTTGGGGAGATTTTACAGATAAAAAATGGCGGATTTTTTCGTGAAAAATCGTAGTTTTTACTTCAAACAGCCACAAAAATTTCATAAATTTTTTCTAAGTTAAATAAAATCGTTGGGGTCCAGAAAAACATCTATTAAAAATATTTTGCTCTGATTTTTTGACTTCAGATGATTCTGTGCTGAGATACAGTGTCCACCGCAAATCCTGTTTTCCAAAAGGCATCCTCGAAAGTGCTCCGTCACCGGCTCATTTTTCAACATTTTTCTACGAAAAAATTACTGAATGTTCTTTTAACAATGCTTTGTATTAGCAAAAAATTTGAATACATTTGTTTAACCTTCCAAAGCCGTTCGCAAAATATCCGTTTTGGGGAAATTTGACTTGTAACTTGTTGTTATTCCCGTGGCCGCAAATGTTGACCGATTTTTATGATTTTGCATTCATTGTGTAGATAATTTATTCTAGTTTCTTAATATTTTAAAATGAAGTGAATTTGTTTTGCTAGATTATCTGCAGTTGGTTTCGAATAAAAAAAGTCCCAAAAAACAATTTTATTTTTAAATTGCTTATAATTTCTGACAACTTTGCAATATATGAGTGCTTCTTTGATTTCTGGAATTGTTAAGAATACATCTATCCGACGATGTACAAATATATGGGGGTCCAATGAACATTTTGACCGCTATCCCGGTTTTTCCGGTAGAAAAAAAAATTATCTCAAAACAAAGACATCCAATTTTGTCTTTGCATCGCTGTATCTCATTTATCAATGAACCGATTTTCCAAATTCAAATTTTAGTTTTTTCTCGTTAATTTGATTGACATTTCCATAGAACATATTTGGTCTCTAAAAAATCCCAGTTCTTCAGTATATAGGAATGATGATGAGAATGCTTTGAATCTGCGCTTCGGGTCATATTGACCCGAACGGCTTTGGAGGGTTAAACGATAGCTCTAGAAAAAAATTCGTGAAAATGGTGCTTTTTTACCCGTTAGACCCTACTCCCCCTTAAGATAAGTACTACTTAAAATAATATTATTTTAAAGATGCAAAATTTGTCACAAAAATAAATATTGATGCTTCATTCTCAATAAAAAGACATTAACAAGCATTTGAGAATACAAAATTGCTCAATTTTATTCTGAAATTTTCGTTTAAACCGCAAATTGATAAATCGAAGAAGAATGACCCAAAATGGGTTAGGCTCCTATGAAAAAAAAATTGATAAATCTATTCCTATGTGAAAAACCAAAGGTTAAAGGTTACTTAAAACGTGAATTCATTTGTGCTCTTGGCTTATGATAAAGTTCAGTTGGAAAGTCACTTGTCTCCTGAGCCGATGTCCGCGAGTTCGAGCAAAGTAAACATTGAACATAGTTGTACCAGAAAAGTTTTTCAATGACTGTCCGCCAACTCCAAAGTTAATAATAAGTCGCGAGAGCCATAAACATGGAATAACGACTATAATCGAAATAAAAAAAAACGTTATTTGTTTTGGACACAAACATAAAAAAAAATTGAAAAAGTTTTGACTCGGCGAAATTTTTTTAATTTTTGGATAAAGAATGAAAAAAATGGCTGTTAATTGGCAGCACCTACTGAAAGTATTTACTGTTTTCAAGAATAAATTTGTGCTATCGGGAATTGTAGAGACCATGAGGGAATGCCGGTTAGAGGCAAAAATCATAAATGTAGCGATCACCCAATATGGTGTCATATTTTTTTCTTTTTCTCTTGCATCGTAAATATGTCGATATTGCGTTAATTTGAAAATTAAAAAAAATAGGACGGGTAGAATTTTTTACTGGCAACAAAATGCTGTCAACATTTTTAATTACCGATAACTAGGAAATTAGCTATCAGCGCACGAAACTGACCGATTTCTAAATAAACTAAACTTTATTTTCAAGGTGCAAAAAAATCTAAAGAGAATTCTGGATAACTTGTTTACGCTGATTCCTAATATGCTCTATCAGGGCCCCAAGGCCGCGAGTAATTTTTAATTTTGAGAAAGTTAGAGTAGTTCTCTGATTGCCAACTTTTTGCAATTCTGAAAAATACGCGAATTTTGACGAAATTTTAAAACAGATAACCAAATGTTATCTTTGATATTACTTAAAGCAAAAGTTAAATTATTAAACAGTCTTCAACAACATTGTTAAATGAGTTTTAGTCTTCAGAATCAAATGCTTAAAGATTTTCTTGCACGATGTCAAAAATAGTAGTTATCTTGTCTATTGAGATTTCTTTAAATTGTCGAATTTATTTTCTAAAGCTTAAATATTCAGGCAAGATCTGAAATATTCAGATCTTGCCAGAATATTTAAGCTTCAGAAAATAAATTCGACAATTTAAAGAAATTGAATGAATTTGTTTGTTTATCAGTTTTAAAGCTCGATTTCACTCCATAAATGATAATTTTTTTTTCTCATTCCCTGTCACCAAAACTTTTTAGAGGTGATAGACAAAGTATGAAGAATGATTTGAATTCAGAACGAGAAAATCTTACAAAATCAGTTTATAAAACATAGGCACCAAAAATGCTGTTCCGTAGTGTTATTTATCCGTGGAGATTTTTTTTTTGTTGGAAACAAATCTGTTCAACGATGTTCCAAATGGATTGTTTTACCATCCTACAACATGACCTGCAACTTTTCGTGAAGGAATTTAGTTTTTTATATGATAGGAACTCCTTCCAATATCGCATTTAAGCCGAGAAAGTCGCCCATTTTGTACGAGAGTTAATTGTATAATATCCCTGAAAAACTAATACCTCAAAATTGTCAAATTTCAACTCCAGTAAGCATTTTTTAGAGGCAAGTTTTGGGTTTGGTGGCCCACAATTACCCACAATACACAATGGGAAAAATTGGCCTCAAAATCCCAAAAAAATCGAAATCGCAAGTTGCAGGACCAGGACATAAAATAATACTTGTCTTACGTTGAATTGTCTCAGAACTTCAAATCTGCTGTCGGATTTTTCTTATATGTCTTAACAATATGAGACAATTAAGTCATTGCAATTTCATAAAACAAGCTGAAAAGTTTCTACATACTTAATATCATCACAAACAGTCTATTTACAGGTGGGAAGATTTAAAGAAGTGATCTGTTTTGCCTTCTATAACCCCTATGAAGATTATGTCATTTTATATGATAATTGCTTGATTATCGGAATGTCGATCGATTTTTAATAAAATGAACATCTATTTGAAGCTTGAGAATGTATTTAACGACGCTTGAAATTTTAAACCGATCGACATCATCGATCATACATAGACAAAGTTATTCAACTTTTTTTTTATTTTCGATTAAGAGTTAATCACCGTTGATTTATTTTTATTGAATTTTTGTTTTGAAACATTAAAAGTATTCTTGAGCTGATTTTACCTGTTTAAACGTACTGTTTCTTATTATTTGTCACGAATTTTTATAAAGGCTACAAAATCACATTATTACAGATTTATACTAATAAAACCACGGATTTTTTTCCAGTAATCTAAGCTTAAACAAGCACTGATGAATAATACACAATGTATTGAATTTCATTTTTCATTCAATTGGACGCACAAAACTGAAGAATCACATGTGATATAAAGTGAGATTTTCAAATTTTCCAGATGCATAAAACTCTGAAGACACATTCGCTGATGTCAAGAACTTATAAAATTCTACTAGGTGTCAGGAGCAAATTTTTAAAATTTTCGGCTACATAAATTTAAGTTGAACTTTACCTCATACTCCTGGGTTTTGAAAAGGATTCGCTAAATCTGGGGAATGTCATAAAAAACTTGATAATTTTAAGAAAATTTAAAGCAGTTTTCATTGTCATTTTAAAAGCTTCTCTTTGCTAAAAAAAAATTGTAATTATCCTGCTTATATAGATATGTTAAAAACTTTCTTTTAAACATCATGGAAAGTACTTATTTATGCTTTATGTGAATTTAAAATTTTCTATACCTACTCGATATTTGCCAACGTATAAAATTTAACGTAAGAAGTGAACTCGATAAAAATGCAACACTTTGTTTTGTGAATAACTTTTGAATGCATGGATGTAAATAGATGAAATTTAAAGTGAAGTTACCTGATAATGTCATGTTTAAATATGCAATTTTTTGTGATAGCGTCCAATGAAGAATTTTTTCGACTTAAATTTCTGGGCGACACGTGCGCCGTCTATAATGCATGCTATACATTTTTTACAAATCTAAGACTATTTTTGATAACGTTTGCTGTTTCCTGAAGCTTGACCTTCAAAAAAAAAACTCAAAATTTTGAATTTGGTCGAAGTTATAACAAATTTAACCGATTGTGATCCTTCGACACAAAAACAAGATATTTGACTTTTTATCACTCCGCCAGTGTTTTAACGTAATGGCACGATTCCATATCCAACTTAATCAGAGTATGAAATTTGTGGGACCTATTGAGGTGACCGCCAAAAAATGCGTTTTGTTGTTCATTATGAAATTGTTCAAAATATCTCTTCACAAGCAGTCCAAATATATTGTGCACGATTTGACCACCGTATTTTGTTTATTTAACTTATTGGAATCAATAATCTTCAAGTAGAAATGAAGTGAAACATATTGATAAGTCAGCTCAGCTTTTCCTCTATTCATATTTTCGGATTGAGCTTGAAACCCTCTCTCATATTCCTCTCACTTATTGGAATCAATAATCTTCACTTTTATACAAATTTTAGCTCACTATTAGGTCCTCCAGAACTTCTTATACAATTTACCATAAGAAATTTGGTCGAAGAGTTGATTTCCAGCTGTTTTTGGGTTTCCCACTGGAACTTTTCTGGATTTTCTCGATCTTACCCAAAAAAATTTGTCAATGAACTTCAGTATTCGACGCTATATCAAAAACCACGTAACAGATTTACACCATTTTTTGTGCACTTACACATTAGATTATTATGTAGCTTCACTGAAAATTTCATCAATTTCCATCCACGCATTTAAAAGTTATTCACAAAACAAAGTGTTGCTTTTTTAGAATACACTCCTTAAAATTGAACCATCCTGAACAATCCTGAAAAAAATCCAAGTTATCAGAAACATATTTGATAAAAAAATCCAAGAGTTAGACAAAAAAACTGTAATGGGTTCAAAGTAATTTTCATAATACTAAAGTTCATTAAAAATTCCTTAATTTTCTTAAATCTTAAATGTGGCTCTTTCAAACTCTGAAATTTTGAAAATTTGAAGTTTTTGGCTCTTCCAACTCAAAAGATTGACGACCACTAGGCTAGCCGCATGTGAGGAATAAATTAATTTGAACAACGTACTTTTGATAAGAGACAACTGTATTTTTTCATCTGGAGAGACGTAATCTCCCAGAAGTTATCAAAGGCTTGTTTTTTTGTTTAGATTATAGTCGTTTTAACATCTTTTCGCGAGATAATATCAACGATACAATTGACGAACAGTCATTGAAAAACTTATCCGATACAACTGTGTTCGATCACTCTTGGGCTCGAACTCATAGAAATCGTCTCAGTAAACAAGTGTTCTGTTAACTGAGTTGTATTACAAGTCCAGTTTAAGAATTAGAAACTGATTGGATTTTTTTTTTAATTTTTTTATATTCTTCTATATTTTTTATGCAGATATTTTGAAAATAATCTTTAGCTAATTTCTTTAAAAATATGTGTTAGCTAAAATAATGAAAGTTCAAATTCAAGTTCTATACCTCATTTTTTCTCCGTTCATTCAACGTTGCCTTCCATTCAGCCCGGATTTCCGCACCATAAAAGGGGTAAAATTTTAACCCACACACCGGTGATGAGTTGGATCAGCTCGATTGAAGAAACTCTGTGCTCCGATGGCTCATCCGGGAAGGATTTTCGATCTTTGTCGAAACTTCAAGTCCATACCTACATGTTGTTTTGCGTTATGTCGAGCAACAAGAGATGGGTACCCCGCCATCGTAGAGATTTCCCAGGAATTCAAAGTTTATGTGTAGAGAAGCTCAGCCCAGATAGTGTGCTTCCATTTTCCGGCTGAGCTTCCAATTTGGATCGAAGGAAATTTCCCGGAAACATCACCGCATCTCATCCGAAATGTGTGCTGCGAAACTGGGAAAAACAGAGAAAATGGTTGGAAGGGGTTTTGTTGAAAATAATAGTCTCGGATTGTGTAGGAATTTGGAGCACAGTCGAACTTGGTTTTTGAGCATAGGAGATCCGAAAAAAATAATTGAAGACTAATAGCGAAAAACCAAAAATCGACTGCGGCTTTTGCCGATTCGGTTGTTTCGGCTTCCCAAAAAGATGATACGTTGGAAAATTTGACTTCTTTTCACCGAATGGAACTGACACTTTTCCCTGCTGCGGAGTAAATCCGGTTAAAATGACGGCCGTGTCGTCCGGATCAGTTCAATTTCTGGGGAACGGTTTCCGGAGGCGCGTGTCAAGGTTGTAAAAACTGACTGGCAGCGGCGTCTGCTGCCCGAGTTTCGACGATTTTCGGATTTTTCTTCCGAAAAGACACTGACATTGCCACAGACTTGCAAGGCAGAGTTTTCTGAGCCTTCAAACCTCATCTTTTGGCACATTTTCAATTTTCCGGATAATCGGGTGGGGGTTGATTTTCTAGAAACGAAAAAAAAAAGAACAGTGTTCACCCGAATGGCTGACGAGACGCTTACTTACTTTGTACTTACTTATCGCCGTATAGCTGTTTCTCGGATCAGACGCAAATCGACTGAATGGAAACTCGATGGTGGTTTTTCGGGTTTTGGTGGGTTACTTACAATGGAGCTTTGATTGTAATTGAAGCAGACGTGGATTTCCCATTACTTTCTTTGTTTAGTGTTATTTCGTAGGATGTCAGCTGGAAATTTCTTCCGTCAGCTGCGGTTTGACTAGTTTAATCCTGGTGATACAGCAACCAGAAGGAATCCGAATGAAAGGGGAAAATGGTCGCTAGGATTAGAAATTTCCAAAGCTTAGAGTTTGGGGGTTTATAATTCTGGGATTTAATTTCTTTTCCATCGGAAGTATCTTGATGAAGCAGCAGGATCAAGATTATGAAGCCAATGTTATGGGTACCTTTTATTAAATTACTATATAAATTTAAAAATATCGCATTTTTATAATTTGTCTTCAGCATGGATCCTAAGACTAAATTTCTTCAATCCTGTGTTTCTTAAATTCGTTATTAACCAGCCATGAGCTCATCAATTCAAAAAACACCGAAACCTTGGACCACTGCAAAAGTATTATCGGAATCGGTTGTTTCTGCTACCCCGAGAATCAATCAATCCATCATCATAAATGGAAAACCAAACAAAGCACAATTTTCATTGAGCCTTTAATCTCCCGGAAAAAATCCGAAAACACAGCAGTTTTCATTTTTCTCCTCAATCGGTTCAGACAATATGCATGGTTCGTTTTGCTGTTTTAGCAGAAGCATCACCACTAGTCAATAGATTCTATAAATCCGGACTTTTCCCGGCTCTAATCAATACAAGATCCTTGTTGTTTTTTTCTCCCATTTTTTCGACCGTATCCTGTTGCCATTTTGCCCCGAAGCAGGTCCTGTTTCGTCATGGCTTTTGTTTATTTATGAATCAACCCATCCTGCTTCACCCTCAAATAAAAAAAAACTGAAAGCAGCCGTTCGATGCAAAATGAAAGCTTTTCTCACTCGTCCGGATAACACTCGGCAATTCCAGTAAAAATCTCGAAATCGGCAACGAGCAGCATTGGGGTTCGTAGTAAAAAAATCAATTTCCATTTGCTCTTCCCAATCCTCATATTTATCTTGCTAACGAAGAAGGATTCGTCAGTTTTATGCGTTTTATTTTCCTGGGTTCGCCATGACCGCCCTCATTTTTCGTATTGGGAATTCGGAATGATGCGCCCCTCTTTATTGGCCCTACACTCACTCGATTGTTTTATGCCTTTGGCGTTGTCTGAGTTAGAACTGTTTCGGAATTGCATCGGAAGCTGCATAAATCAAAATGTGCAGTCGTTTTTTTTAGTATCAATTTGGGGAACAGTTTTAGGAGTGTGGTCCGAAAATGATTTCTCGAAGTAATGAGGGGCGCAAGAAAATTCTTTTGCAAATTTACGATTTTGTCAGAATTTGTTATGTTCTAATTAAGCTATACGAAATTTTACTTCCTAACCTAACAAACGCAATCCTTTGAGTCTCATCAATGATGTTTTTACAAACTTACGGAAACATGTGTCTTTGAATTGAAACTTCGGATTCTCCCCCACAAATCAGACTCTACTCCAATAATAAACTTCCTTGGAGGTGGTATTATCGGTATAAAATTCTATGCCGGACCGGCATAAACTAAGGTTGCCAAAATTTTTTCAGTACGTATCCGGGTCGGGCAAATCCGGGTTAGTTTATATAAAAACCTGGCAAAATCTGGGCATTTAATTATAAATTGTCGACCAAAAATCCGGGCAATATCCGGCAAATTAGTTTAAAACTCAGGAACTACTAAACAAAAATTTGTGCTTTTTTGTTTGATTTGGCAAATAAAATGAACAAAGCCGAGCAAAATCCGTTCTTTTTAAATGAAATCCGAGCAACCGGGCTGGGCGGGATTTTCCCAAATTTTGTGTTGAAAATACGGGAAAACCCGGATAAAATCGGACAATCTGGCAACCTTAGCATAAACAAGCTTTCTAATAACTAGCATTGTTCTCCCAGCGCAACCGCATTGCATATGTCTGAACGAAACCAAACAAAACATATCCCATATCCAATCACAAGACAAAGCAGGATGGAAACAATCATCATTTTGCTTGGGAGCTCGAGTCTTTATGCCAGTAGTGCTTTTTTAATCATATCATCTTTGGTACAGTACACTTTTCAGCGCCGTTTTGGCACACAGATTTGCTAAATAGGCATTGGATTTTTGCAACCTCTTCTTTGGGTGTACATTTTTTGATTTTGACCGCGGATCTACGGACGGACACTAACATCTTTGTAACTTCATCCGCAGATTTTCTTCGGCACTTCTCCCTTGTCCAAGGTTCCGTGGCTTAAAGCTTGGTTCATTTCGAAATGAAACAGTTACGAATGCGTGTATCCACGGTTAGCAAATGTGCCAGAGCAACAAACCACATTCGAGCGGATAGTCGATGTAAATGCATCCGTGAGCACACTCGAGCCGTCAGCCGATGTGCCAATAACTCAAAACACACCTGAGCCATTAGCCGATGTGCCCTCTGATCCCGATCACACTGTGGGTAACAGTGTGATTATTGACGATTACGGCGAGAGCGACTACGAGAGCAGTGCGGAATTCCCGGACGATAACGATGATGGACAAGACTCTGTCACCCCTAAACCGGCCCTGAGACGAAGTCAGCAAACAAGAGGAACTACTCAGCGCTACGTGGCTTACGTAGCCGTTGTTGTAGATGAAGAGCTACCTCAGAACATCACTGAGCTGAAGCTCAGCCGGGAAGAGCGCCATCGACAACAGATGGCAAGCCCTGAAGGAGAAAAAGACTTGGGAAGCGGTTAGCTTGCCCCCGGGTCACAGGAAGCCCATCTTGTCCAAGTGGGTGTACCGTGAAGGTCGATCGCTGATCCCGATCACAGTGTGGTTGTTGACGATCACGGCGAGAGCGACTACGAGAGCAACGCGGAACTCCCGGACGACGACGATGATGACCAAGATTCCGTCACCCCTGAACCGGCCTTGAGACGAAGTCAGCGAACAAGAAGAACTACACAGCGCTACGTGGCTAACGTAGCTGCTGTTGTTGATGAGGGGTTACCTCAGAACATCACTGAGCTGAAGCACCGGGACGATTGGGATTCCTGGAAGGTCGCCATCGACGAGGAGATGACAGCCCTGAAGGAGAACAATACTTGGAAAGCGGTTAGCTTGCCCCCGGATCACAGGAAAACCATCCGGTCTGAATGGGTGTTCTCCGTGAAGGACGATGGTCGTTACAAGGCTCGATTAGTCGTGATAGGGTATTACCAAAGACCAGGATTGGACTATTGGGAAACATACGCTCCGGTCGCCAAGGTGGCGTTGGTGAACGAATTCGACATGGTCGTTCATCAGATGGACGTCAAAACCGCATTCCTGAATGGAAGTTTAGAAGAGGATATCTTCATACAGTTTCCAAATGTTGACGTCGGCAAATCGAAGGTCGTTCGGTTGAAGAAAAACCTGTATGGCTTGAAGCGAGCGGATTGTGCTAGGAACCAGCGATTCGACGACGAGATACGAAAGCTTGGTTTCTATTCGTAGTGACTGTTGCGTTTACCGGTCCTGTAAACGAGGACTAACCCTTATCCTATACGTGGATGACATCTTGATTGTCGGAAGAGATGTTCCAGAAGTTATCTGGATCAAGACCGAGCTATTCCAGATGAAGGATTTCCTGGAAGTCACTTTGGGGACTTTTTTGGGGATGACCATCAAGCGAGGCTTCCGGAATAGCGTCATCGAGATGTCGCAATCAGGATACGCCAAGAAAATTCTACAACGATTCGGTATGGCCGAATGTGCACCCGTAAGAATACCGCTTGGCACAAGGGTTCGCTAGACGAAGCTGAAAAATAATGAGCTTATCACCGAACAGGCGTTCAAAGAATTGATCGGTTGTTTGTGATGTCGGTTCTGTGATGCCTTTGGGGTATGACCGACATGCTGATGCAGATTTAGCCAACGACTCCGATGATCGAAGATCTGTATCAAGCTGCGCTTACATGATCTTTGGGGGTCTTATTTCCTGATCAACGAAACGTCAGCAGACTGTCAGTCTGTCGTCGATCGAAGCTGAGATATGAGCCCTTTTCCATGCGGCCAAGGAAGATTTGTGGTTAACAAACTTCCTAGGTGAATTGGGTGTGCTTAGCACTCCTTTCACGTTAATGGAGGACAACATCCCTTGCTTCCAGTTTCTGTAAGAAGAGCGAACCCATCAGCGGATGAAGCATTTGAACATTAAGTATGCGTTCATCAGAGACATCATAAAATGCGGTCAACTATCTTTACGAGACATCTCCACTGAGGATCAACGAGCTGATGCGTTCATGAAGGCGTTACCAAGGACGAAGCACGCGAAGCTGTTCAACATTCTCAATCTACGAATTGAGTGGAGGTATTGATACTTACGGTTTCGGCCTATTTTGGATCCCTCCGCATGAATTGTTATCGGATTTTTTTTCCTTGTAGGAAAAGCCCACTGCGACCAGTAGTTGATCTATAGTGGTATTTACTCCGCGTTACTATATGCTTTCAGGTTCACCTGCACTATTGATTGCAGTGCAGTGACAGTTGTGTCCCATTTAGGTATGGGATGCACGATATAACCTTATTTTTTGTGCACTTATTAACTTTGCTTCAAGTACACGCTCTCTCCTATTTAGGAGGGCTCAGCAGTTGCATAGGACTCTGCAGTTCCTTTTTCGAACACGCGGAACCGACAGTCATCGTTTTGAATAATGTTTATCCGTTTGAGATGTTGTTTTGTTGAACAATGTCCGGTCAAGAGACCTGTGTAAGTACTTAACTCGTGCTTACTTAGGTTCAACAAGTTTTTGGAGAGTCGCGCGCATGGTTCAATCTTTTCGCCTGAGCTGCTCCCTCTGCTGTTCTCCAATTGGAGACAATAGTGGTGCTTTCCCAGTTCTTGAGTTCCATATTCAAGGCACTCCTAGATACGCCACAGAAAGGTTCAGGTCCAATTAACAGGCCCTGAGATCCTTCCCTAGCTAGCTGGTCTGCTTCTTCGTTCCCTAGGATACCGTAGTGGCCTGGAACCCAGCACAAAAATACTCTGTTCCGTATGGCCAGGTTTCTTAGTACAACAATACACTCCCATACTAGTTTCGAGTAACTTGTGAACGTACTTAGTGCTTGAAGAGCGGCCTGGCTGTCAGAGAACATGCAGATACTTGTGTACCTGTATCCCCTTTTCAAACAGGCTAAAGTGCATTCTAGAATTGCTTGAATTGCAGCTTGGAATACTGTTGGCCAGTTTCCCATAGGAATTGAGATCCTGAGTCTAGGTCCGAAAACCCCTGCCCCAGTTCTATTATCCATTTTTTACCCATCAGTGAAGAATAGCATTGATCTGGGAGGAACGGCAGGTCCACCGGACCCCACGCGTCCCGTCCCGATCATTGATAGTTACATTGTATGATATGTCTAGGTTGAAAATGGGCTCCATCCAGTTATCATTTTTCACAATAAGTGAGTTTAATTTAAATTTCTTTAGGATTTTGAGGTGTCCTGTAAAATCTCCCTCATAGAGAGTTTTGTGTTTGGAGAATCTCAAGGCATTACGTTCTGCCTCTAACTCGATGAATTTGTGGCGGAATCATCCAATTGTCCACACAAGCAAACAAATTCTTGGATCACCACACCAACAGAAATTCGATGATCATCATCCGATGATCATTTGGCCGATCGCCCTCCAACTACGTGCGATGATGACGGTCGTCAGCCAGCGAACAATGCGATCACCCGAACGCAAGTGATTCTATAATCTCACAACTCAAACAATGTAAAAAGCTTTAATATAGTTTTGACTTTCGAATGAACAAGTCGTGTTCACGTTTTTAATTCGTATCCGAATACTGAGGAATATCTTATTCAGCTAAAATCAATATCATTCCCCAAAAATTGATGTAGAGGTAGAATATTTAGTAGTGCATTTAAAGCCTCATTCGGTATGCTTCGCTTGGCGCCAGTTATAGCTAGAGTTGCTAATTTTTGAAGCTTCGCTAGTTTTTTCTGGGCCGTAATTTGCATTGTTTTGGTCCACCATACTAAGGAGGCATAAGAGATTTTGGGTCTTATTATAGCTGTAAATATCCAGTAGATAATTTTCGGCTTAAGTCCCCATTTTTTCCCTACTCCTATACTGTCGTTGAAAGTATAATTGTCACATGTTACATTCTGAAAATTTCTACTTTTTGGTGTCTAGAGGAGCTATTTCAAAATTTTTGTTTGCCTGTATTTAATAGAAACATCAAGTTCACTCTAAAAGGCATGTTTTAGAGTGTTTAAGAGAAAATATTCATCGTTACGAAGCGGTAGACACCAAAATACCTTACATATCAAAATGTAACATGTGAAAATTATGCTTCCAGCGGCAGTTTAAGGCAGACCCATAGAGCTGTTGTAGCCTTAGCGATTACATGCACTATCTGTGGGTTCCATGATAGTTTTGAGTCTAGTACTATGCCTAAATACTTCACTTGTGATTCGAAGTTTAAAACTTCCCCATCTAATGTTAGAGATTTTTGTGTAATTTTTCGTCTCATGTGAAGGCTATCACAGAAGTTTTGGAAGGGTTTTTGTTCATTCCCTCTTCCCTGCACCAAAATAGTGCGTAGTTGAGTGCAGTTGAATGCAATATTATACAACGCATTCTCATGTTTTTCCCGAACTATAATAATTACGTCGCCTGCAAAGCCAATAACTTCGAATCCCATGGATACCAGTTTGTTTAGGAGGTCGTCCACTATCAAGGTCCACAACAACGGTGATGGAACCCTGCCTTGGGGACATCCCTTCGTTGGTGTGGCTTTGACTGTAAGTCCTCCCAAACTTGCATTAATGGTTCTGTTTATAAGCATGGCACTAGTCCAGTTGATAATTGTCGAGTGGCACCCTCGTTATTATTGGATCATCCGCTGCTTCCATAATGCTGTCAGTTGCAGCAGAATTTCTCCACTTGCTTTTGGCAATTCGCTATTTATGATTGCCGAACAATAGGATGATGATGATGATGACAGTATAAATGTTTACATCATCACACGGTTAAGTCGAATTACTCAAATTAGGTTAGTGGTAACAAAGCAGTGATGCCAGATATTCTAAGTGGTTACCATAATTGAGAACATTAATAAGTGAGGATATCACTTCAGTGTAGAAATGTAATAAGCTATCGCTTATTTTATAAGTACATAGTTATTTAACGACGTGAGGCTTCTGAGAGCTCCTAGATGATCTCATCATCAGAAGTTTGGTGCTTCCCTATCATCGCGAAGCACAGCAGCTAGGATCTGACGTATCGGCAAAGCAATCATTTGTGAGAATTCTATAAGAAGTAGCATATCCTATTTAGATGTGGTTTTAGTTAAGGTCAATAATTGTTTACCACATGCGTTGGAAATAAGAGGCCAACTATACAACAGAATGACTATTGTCAATGCAAAAGCTTTGTAAATAGTAAAAGCTCTTCTTGCATCAAGTTTAAAATGTAATTTTTGTATTTTTTTTTTATAACAGAATTTGTGATGTACCACATAAGGTTCGTTGATTTCTGTACAAAACCATTATAAGTGGAACCCAAATTTCTTGTTTTGAAGGTTTCATATGGGGCTCTACGGAGGTTATTTGGTACAATTCTTGTAATTTTTTTTTTTTGGTTTACTAAGACTGCTACGGTTTCAAAAAATGTTACTCGTTGTTTGGTTCATTTGATTTGATTTGATTTTTTATTTAGAATTTTTAAGTTGCTAAAGTATTTTTGTAAAAAAATTTATTGTCACCTTGTATGTTTCTACCAAGCCGAAGTTTATTTATTTGAGACTATTTATTTATTTCACACACCGTCTTGGATTCAAATGTCCTACAGACTGTTTTTTACCTTTTGATTAATAACATTCTCAAGACAGAGGCCACTGTGCCATAACCGATAGGATTTTGCAATCTTTTCTTTTTGATATTATGACTTCGAATCCTGCGCCTGAACTTTAATTTCATTTAAATACAAGGATCTGATGAGGAATTAAGAAAATTCTATGTAGCATGATACTTCGAACCATTTCTCACCATTCTTAGGGCACCCTTGCTATATCCCTCGATTAACGGTGTATACTATGACGACAGGGCTATATGAACATACTGAAGCTAACCCCCACATCGAATTCGTCCTGTTCTCAGGGAAACCAACAATAATGATAGCGTAACAAAAGCCTCAACATCTTCTCCATCACACCGGCAACCATCAACTAATTAGTGCCAATCGATTTATTTTCATGTAAAGTCTGCGAGCAGAAGTTAAGATCCCGTTGCAGCAGACTTGACTTGACTTGACTTGGAAGGAAGGAACAAAAAAAAAACTCAACTAAAACTCACCACAAAAAATAGTCTGGATCCACCGACAACCATCCGGGGAAGACGAAAGGGAAAATATATATGACCAATTTTTGTTTGTCCGCTCGTTGTTCGAGGATCGACGGCGGAATTTTTTGTTCTCATACTGATATAGGTAATATGGACGACGATATTGTGTTTAAGCCCCTAGTCTGGGGCTCCAAATTCGTTCACGGCTCTTCCGAGGGATTTTTTGGTCTTTGGTCCTGAGAACTGACTTCCCAGACGGCGGCGGATGCCAAAAGTTTGCGCCATTTGGCTGGCTGACTGGCCGGAGATCAACCTCAATGACGATATGATGATGTTGATGGGCCACCTCGCCTTCTGTGGAAGCAATTATGTGTGCATTTTCTGCGAATCGTGAAATTGGATCCATGTGCTAAAATGTGTGACTTTCGGTTTAGTTCGCCTCGTTGTTGTTGTTGTTGTTGTGTGATAGGAGAAGAGATTCATGAGCATGGCAAACATCAAATGAAACAAGCAGCAACCGACCACAAAATTCACATGTAGGTTGGTACGTCAGTCTGGCTGACGGTTTCCAGTATTTGGAGAGCTGGGCCTCCTTGGAAGGAAAGTTTTTTTTTCGTTCAGTCAACGCTAATTTTATTTTACCTGATTGATCCCACGATGACCAGTTAGCGGAGGGTCTAAACTATATGGTCCATAAACACGTTTGACGGATATGGCTTTATTGACAAGATTTGGGGATTAGGACCACACAGATAGGAACAGGTCATTGAAATAAGGGGGTCCTTGAAAGGAGTTTGCTGCTACAAACTTTACTAGTTGTCTTTCCGTTAATACATTGAGAGTCAAATCATTCAACCTACAATTCATATTTTTATAAAAATTATTTATAAAGATTTTAATAAAGCACCAGGCTTCGCTATAAATGTCTTAATTTCCAGTGATATTGATTAATATTTAGGGGTTAAACCTCCCCTCACCAATTCCAAATTATCACTTAGAATTCAAATACAGAATTCAGATACAGAATTCGAACATTACATTCAATATATTGTAACTGTTCAGGATCACCCCTGATGGCAAAGTCGATAGCATCAGAATTTTCTTTGATGAATAACCGCACACATTCTTTCAAACAACATTACAAACAAGTGGACTGTATTACTTCGGTAACTTAGATTTAAAATACAATTATTCCGACACAAACTGACTCTGGTCTCTCTAGACCTCTGACTATGGCCATGCTGGCCTCTGACTTAGGCCCCATGGGCCGCGAACTTGATACCGTGGTCCGTCTCCGATGGTGGTTGGTTTAGAAAAGAGACCGATTCAAGGATCGACGGTGGCTCGATCCTTCGGAAAAACCTCTTCGTGTCCGAGGAAAACCGATGATTTTGGCGCGCATTACCGCCGTTAATGCACGCAGCATCGCCATGTTTCTACTGAGCCTTTTCTGATGTTAGAGTGGTCCAAACGGAGTTCCTTCGTTCTAGAACAGTAACGATTCATTCGGGAGAAGGACGTACTTTTATTTACGCTTGAACCAACGAGGTACCTGAGAGGACTCTCCCGGCTTGATACTAGAAAGCCGGGTACTTAGGGTAGCACAAACGCGGAAGCGATCGAATAAAACGCGTGTTCGTCGTTTAGCTTTTCTATCATTACTGTCTTTTTTTAATGCGTCACGATGACATTTTTCCTATCGGCTTAATTTACCGGTTTCTGATCGGTTCGCCTTTGACTTCCGTTATATCTTTAAATTCCGTAAGTATCCTCCTCTAAGTACCCAATCGTAGCGACCTGGGTTGCGTTGATAGCTAGCTGCTAATCGGTTTATAAATATGCACAATCTTCTTCCTCCCAACTGATTTTTCGCGGCGTATTTCCTACATTTTTCGGGTCAGAGATGGTTTGTACAATAGTTTCAAGAATCTCACTTTTAATGAAAGGGGGGCTCCCATACAAAATCAACTTGAAATGGGACATATCTTTAACAATTTCAAGACGATTTTCACGAAAATTAATTCACGAGCACGAGGAAGTTGAGAACGTGTAGATGAAGTTAAAAACTTTCTAACGAGTTATTAATTCAAAGATAAAACATGGTTTACTGGGTCAGCTTAAGTTTAACATAAACGAACAAGCGTTTTAGGGCCAGGCACTTACTTACTTACTTAATGGTCACGCGTCGATCGTATGCCTTCAAGTAACTGAATGGTGTAAAGTTTGAAAAAAAAAACGATTCAGTAGTTCTTAAGATAAGTAAAAGGCGCAAGATTTGGCTTTCCACTTTTTTCTGGGCCTGAGCCTTAATGTAACTTAAACAGACAGAAGATAATCATGGAATGGTTTTTTTTCGTAAACTTTCCGGGCCATGTTTTTTTTTTAATTTACGCTTATGATAATTTGGTTACTACACCTAGGTTTTTTAACGCGGTTTTTTTACACGGTTTTTTTACACGGATTTTTTACATGGTTTTCGGGAATTAACACGGTTTTTTTACACGGTTTTTTTTACACGGTTTTCGCGAATTAACACGGTTTTTGAGAGAAAATGTTCTTTCCTCCTTATAGTCCTTTTCAAAGGAAAACACTTAGAATCTTTTTGAAGTTGGGAAAATCTTAGCTCTGAGACTAAGAACGTGAAACATCAGACCTGAGACCTGATACCTGAGACCTGAAACTTGAGACCTGAAATATGAGACCTGAGATCTCAGACACGAGATACGAGACCTGAGAAATGAGACCTAAGACATGGGACATGAGACCTGAGCCCTGAGACCTGAGACATGGGACCTGGGACATGGGACCTGAGACCTGAGACCTTAGACTTGAGACCTGAGACCTTAGACATGAGACATGAGATATAAGACCTGAGACATGAGACATTAGACCTAAGACATTAGACATGAAAAATGAGACATTAGACCTGAGACATGAGACATGAAACATGAGACCTGAGACATGGGACATGAGACTTGCGAACTGGTACCTGAGACTTGAGACCTGACAATTGAGCCATGAGACCTGAGAACTGATACGTGAGACCTGAGACTGCGAAGTAGTTCCACCTCCCCGTTGTGCAGAGTGGAAACGTGTTTGCTTTATGCAGA
Source organism: Uranotaenia lowii (assembly GCF_029784155.1). Taxonomy (NCBI): domain Eukaryota; kingdom Metazoa; phylum Arthropoda; class Insecta; order Diptera; family Culicidae; genus Uranotaenia; species Uranotaenia lowii. The sequence goes on along the minus strand of NC_073692.1, from coordinate 214,295,106 downwards.
TGTACGGCCGAGAGAACTACACTGCCCCCCACCTCCCCCGCCCCCCCTTATGAAGACCCTAGCTATCGAACACTGATCACGGCAATGGAAACACTTTGGAAACCGACTCCACTTGGTGAAGGTGTAAAGCTTAACCGTGCCGATGTACCTGGAAGGCTGGCGGGTCGTTAAGTCACGCCAGTCTCTAACGGTTGCCTGTGGGCACCGGGACACACCCCACAGTATCCCAGTCCTTGCTGCGCTAAGCAGGTCACTGGCGCAGTGGACCGTATGTTACCTAGCTACTCGTGGGATTCAATATGAGAAAAAATTCAAATAAAACAAAAAGGGACGGAACGGATGAAGGCGAGAGCCTGAATGCGTTCGACGGGAGTGGCCTTAGGCGTTCGCCGGTTAGGCAATCTGCCAACCTGGTGGACCCGACGGTGAAGTCGGCGGAAACGCCGAGCGAGGTTCGAGCGGACCCGTACAAGGAAGTACAGGAAGCGCTGGAGGACCTACTGAGCTCCCCGGAATTCCAAGATCCGGGAGCTCCAGTAGAGTTGGTCACGGCCATGGCTGGCATCGCTGACCTTGTGGAATGTGTGAAGGGGAAGTCCAACATCCACAAGGAAATACGCGAGAAGCTAGCCAGGGTGATACAGCTTTCATCACAGCCAACAAACCCGAGCTGCGGAACCCGAGGCCAGACCAAAGGAGCGAGGGCCGGCAGAGACCCCTCTGAGGGCGGATACCATCCGCCCGAAGAAGGTCAATGCCTTTGCCCAAACTGAGGGCGGTCTTGCGTTTGCTGGCAACAGCAAACGTAAGAGAGGGTCTCCCGGGGAACTCAGACCCGGTGACCCTAAAAAAGGAGCGAAGGATCCGTCTGTCCGGCAGGATCCTGCGGCCAGCGCTTTCAAGCGGGCGGAAGGCCCTGCTGAATAGGCAGGTGAGCCAACGAGCGCAAATACCGGATGTCAAACGGTATCGCGCAAAAGGGAAGGGCCCAAAGGGACGGAGACGGAAAAAACCAAACCCCGACCCCAACGACGCAAACGTCGCGTCAGAGAGAGGGGAGAGGCGATTGTCGTCAAAGCACCTGAGGGCACGTACGCAGATGTCTTGCGACAGATGCGTACGAACGAGGACCTCGCCGATCTCGGCGAAAAAGTTCGAAGGATCCGTCGGACACGCACCGGCGAGATGATCCTCGAACTAAAGCCTGGTGCGGGAAACTCCAGCGGGACCCTTACAGCTAAGGCAGCCGAAGCCCTTGGCGACAAGGCTGAGGTACGTGCCCTCTGTAAGGAAGTGACCATCCGGGTATAAAACCTGGATGAAGACACGACGGAAGACGAACTGCGGGTGGCACTGATCGAGCAGTGCAAAATCAGCTCTGACCAGATGTTGGTTCGTCTCTAATCCCTGCGAAAAAAGGAAAAAAAAATAGCCGCCGCATTTTTTACACAAATTTCTAGCGAAAACCGGAGGAAAAGATCACCTGGATCTGAATTTCTAAATTTATTGTATTTTCTCTTGAGAATGAGGGAGAATGTTTGATTATCAACTTTCATCAATTTATTTTTAATTTTACACATTTTGTAAAACAGAAGTTCCGATCCTGGGAACGCACCTTCCGGCGAGCGAAGTGCCAAGCCATCTTCACCGGGGTGTGTGCTTGAAAGGAGTTCGTTGAATTTTCAGTCGTGGTCCCTCTTCATTTCCGGACTGTTGAGGGTCTCTTGTTGCAGTTCTAACGTGGGAGAAAAAAAAAAACAATTTTGAAGTTTAAAATTCGGAAAATCTGTACAGTACCCTTATTTTTACGTAAAGTGTCACTAATAAAATTAAATAACCTGCTGGCATAAAGACTTAAGAAAATTCATCCCGAAAAAAATACAGTGAGAATCGAACTCACTGCATCATCTCATCTCGCCTTGTAAGTCCAATATCTTATCCAGTGCACCATCTGAGTCGGTTAGTAAACGAAAGTTCATTGTCATAGCCGTTTTCCGGTGTTTTGTTTTCTTCCTCCTTTGTCTTTCATGGGAATGGGATGAGAATGGAAGGGGGTGGCAATGAGAAACTAGAAACTGTTTTCTATTGCCGGCCGGTTTACATACACACGCACAGCTCATCTTGGCTGGTGTTTTTTGTTGTCGGTTGGAAACAAAAAATGTTTATTTTTCTAATGCCGTTCACATATACACACAGCGCTCGGTATATTTATCATTCGACAATATTCTTGCTGGCTGATTGTTTCATTCCTGCTTTGTATTGTGATAGGATATGGGATATGTTCTATTTGGTTTTTTTTCAGACACAGGCAATGCGGTTGTGCTGGGAGGACAATGCTATTTATAAGCCAGCTTGGTGATGCCGGTCCGGTATAGAATTTTATACCGATAACTCCATCTACAAGGAAGTTTATTATTGGAGTAAGTCTGTTTCCACATATTTTTGGACAGCCTTTGAGACCGTTCTATGCTCGCAAAAAGTAACCATGAACAATATGGGAAACTATTTTTGGATGGAACTCATGATTAATGGTTTCATTTGATTACTGACCCCCATTTTAATTTGTTGACTCATACTTCAATGAATCATACATTGTATGGATGGAAGGGCTAATTTTTTGTCTTGTACCTCCATTGCTCCATGCACCCGCCATATGACAGATAGCAGTCAACGAGTCTGCAGTCTGCAGTAGGACGTACAACTGCACCCGGAATGAGGGGAACAAAGTACAAAACTGGAATGCAATTCCGAGTAGGTAGAGATCCCCAATAAACCAGAGAGTTGTTTAACAAACTTTTTTCTGCCGTTGTTGGCTTCCGCGTGCTAAATAAATGTAATCAAAAAGTATTAACTTTGCAAGTAGACCGCAAACCGCATGAAACCCATGTTGGTCATTCTGTCGAAAAATTGGAGGAAAAAATAACGACCAGGTGCAGTTCACCATGCGATGGATGCGATGATGACACATGGGCAATGAGTACTCCCTTCTTGTGAAGGAGAGAGAAATATCAACTGTAACACAAGACGAGAGTGAGTGGGAGAGAGACTCGACTGGTGGTGATCCGCATTCCACGTATGCATTTCGTTCAGAGTTTTTTTTGCTGCTTCCACTTAGGGGAACATGCCCTATTATGCGCCACCTAAGCGAATCGCTGATTTTCTATGTATTCCACATACAAATTGTGTTAAAAATAATTGTAATCGTTGAAGAAAAGTGTTTTCTACAAATTCCTATGATTTTTCATTACTCAAATTGCTATAGTTTCTTCAAAAACATGATTTTTAAAAACCATATTCAAAGCCACAGAACAAAACTGTGTTGCGAATACGCGCCGCTGTGTATTCAATACGCGCCTAGCAGCCGAACACACCCGAGAGCAGCCGAAGACCGAAAACACACCAATACTTACAGACACTTTGACTGAAAAGAAATTCAAAATGGACTAATAGAAATTTAACAAAAAATGAAAAATAGATTTTTTGGGCTGAATTAACGCACAAAATATGATTTTAGACTTTTTGTTAATTTTCAATGAAAATTGGCCTTTTTGAAAAATTAATGCTATTTTCAGCCTACTACAATTGGCGCATTATAAAGAGCGCATGGGCCGTGATAGAACATACCCATGAAAAGCATACCTTTGCGAGCTCAGTATGATTTTTTAGCATAAAATCATAATTTAGATTCTCCTCTATCGATGTGTCAGAAAATATTGTCTTATTCGTTTTTCTCTGCTTGGTGACACCTTATTAAAAGTGTTTTAAAATTTAGATCGAAATGAAGAAAAACCTAAATTGTGAAATTAACACGACACAGGGGCATTTTAAGGAAAAATTCATACTTGCCATGACCAATCACAGCATTTAAAACAAATTGGTAATATTTTGCAGGCTTAAAATGTTTCAGATTCTTCAAAACAAGAGTGGCGCGTATTAGCCACATGGGGCGTTATATGAACTTTTCCCCTACTGCTCTTCATCACTCGAATAATCGTCCTTGAAAGATAATTAACTTTTGTGTAGGATCGATTTACAACGACAAAAACAAAAGGAAACAAAGGAAAAGTTTCAATCTTATTTCCGCCTGACCGGAATCAAGCTGGGATCGACGGAGCCCGATTGACGACTGCTGCTCGCAGACCTTTAAGGGGAGAACAGTCAGCTCACTTCACCTGAACTTTGCTGGGACATACCGTAGTTGTTCTACTTTTTTTTCATTTTCAACAAGCGACACCAATCCGACCCCATGAATAGCGAGTGCGGAAGAATTTAACAAGCTTGGTAACTACCACAAAGTTTTGCTACCGGTGTGTCCGAGGTCCGTTATTAGCGGAACCCAAATCTTGGGCAATGTGCCGCAACTTATTCGACTATCGCAGATGAGTGAGTCAGTGAATAAATGTGGAGTGAGAGGACCCGGAGATTGGTCCACTATTTTTAAGCTGTCGAACTGTGCTTCATAGAACAAAAAGTAACCTAGCGGCTGAAATACGACTTTAATGGGGGGCACGAGCCAGAATGAAGGTCTAACTACGTTTGTTGGATTTTTTTTTATTTCAAGAGTGCAGTAAATTGGTGTGTGCATGGCTCTTGCCAGTTTTTTCTTTGATTGCGATTGGATTTGAAACAGCAACCTTATGATTAGGTGGACCACAATTGGTATCAAATATGTGCAAATGTCGTGCTCATTTTGGTTCACAACTTTTCAATTATTGTAGCAAAGAATGAAAGATATACAATTTGAAGGGAGACATGACAATCAGATAGGCAATGAAAGGCGAAATGGAATAATTTTTGCAATACTAAAGCATGGATCATTACAAATCTGGACGCACTGTTTATTATACCGTAGCGCTCCTAGTTGTCGGATCTAGAATTTTTTGACAATACTTTGTTCCGAAATGTTACCTCTATCAGTGCTGAAAATTTCATTACGATTCGTTTTGTTCCAAAAAAGATACACGTGATGGAAGCCGCGAGACGAAAATTAATTTTGGACACTTAAGTCAAAAACCCGACGTGGTCGGGTTCAAAAATCGCGAAATCGTTAAAAATGGTCAAATCAACCGTGTTCAGCGTTCTCAAACGTTTCCGTGAGATGCATACTATCGATCGGCAGGTTCATACCAAGCGTCATAGTGGAATTAAGGATCGGAAACTGCATTTGAAGGTGTTGAGAACGATCAAGGTTAACCCAGGGCAGTCGGATCAGGCTTTCGATAAGTACTGGCGAACGACAGTATTCTTGCGAATGTCGCACATGCACCTCGATGAAAGCTTCCCGAATATTTCTTCCCCGACAGTTTAAAAAGGAGTGGTCGAGCGATGTACAGCGAGGCCTCGTTTTACCCCATGCGAGAGTTTGTTCGTGGGTATGATAGTTTTTCAAGCTTCGTGACAGTTTTGGGAAAATCTTCGTGACAGTTTTCAATGCGTTAAATTTCGCATGACAGTACTACTTACTCCGTCCGACTGTAGCCTAGATTCGCTCGGGCTGAGTTGATTTCGAACGAACGTATTTTCCTTTTGCTTGAAGCTACTGCGGGTGGTGATCACCCCAATCACCCTCCCCACCCCTTTTCGCCTAACCCGCACCGGCACCACACATCGCGTTACGCCTCGGTCGTATGCTGCTGCTCGGTGTGAATATATGGCTCGTTCGATCTATTCGATCCGAGCAGCAGCGCATTCGATCGGGCATGGGTACGGTATGTGCACGACAGTCACCCGTGACAGTCCTGCAAAAACTGTCACGCCTGCAGCCGACAGTTAGGATGAAATTATTTTCGAAACAGGAGGCCTGAAGGGATGAAAACCGAACTGTCGGTTGGGTTCGCTACAGCTTAAAGCACAACACTTTCGGCAACGCATGCTTTGAGCAGAGTGTTCAGATACAGCCTGGGTTCTCGCACGTGTGCGATGTAGCCGAAGCATTACGATTCGTTACCGACGGTACAGCAGCGAACCGAGTGGTAAGGAAAACCGAGACAGTTTGTTTGGCAAGAAAAAAGCTGTCATAGCAAAGCTGTACTTTTCAGAAGCCTGAGTCGGATCATGATATCGCCAAGAAATTCAATGCCGACCGGTGCACCGTCAGAAGGATTCGTCTACGCGAAGGAATACGATTCTATCGGACCAGTAAGCAACCAAACCGGACATTGAAACAGAATTTAGTAGCCAAAGGACGTGCCCGGAATTTAGCTTAGCTTAGCTTAGCTTGATTAACACGTTCGAGACCGATTGCACACCGTGTGTGCAATGGAATTTTTGTGCCTTTGTCAGAACAATCTTTCATGGTGAGTTTACTATTGCTCGGAAAAATAATATTTTCATACCAATGGAATCCGCAAATGTTAGGCAAAATGTATTAGGAAATGGTTTTGATGAAAATCAAACGACACAAAAGTTATCTAAGAGTAAAGTACTATGAGTACGAATGTCGTGAAAAGGCCTCCGTCTCGAATGGGTTAACTACTCACATCCACCATGAATCGTAAAACCCGAAATGCATGGTTGAAGAAAATGTAAGCATGGCTTGTTCAAAAATCAAATTATGATAACTATAATTTCGAGTTCCACGATCGCTGGCGTGGCTCAGTAGAACAATTTCCACATCGCCAATGGTTGCTACTCCGTGATTGACCGAGGCCATCAATTTTATTCAGAGGTCAAATGAATGATGTTTGGGATTAGCAGCTCATTCACGTTGCACAAAACTGATGCTCTCTCTTTTACCGTCAATAACGGTGCCGGCCACGTCCTAGTAGTCAATGGATAGATTGGAAGAAAGAGAAAAGGATGAAAGATCTATTTTGTGCTTTAGGACCGAGGTTACCTCTGCATCCTAGCAAAATAATTTTGGTTGGGAGAGGGGTTAAAGGAGTTGGTTGGGAGACACTTTTGACTAGTGTTACGGTGAATAATAAATATTATTTTCCTGACTCATAGAGTTTCTATAGAAGCAGGCATGAGTATGTTAGGTTAAATGGTGATAAAAAAAAATTAAAGACTATTACTAAGTGTGAACCTAAATTTGTAAAAAAATTTCTTTTAAATAGTCGCGTGGCTTTTGATTTTTGTATCTTGCGACACAAATTGAAGAGGTTTGGGTTATACATTTCGGATCATGTTGGGCAGCTAATAATAATTTTGAAAAAGGAACTATAATTTCATAATTTCAAGTTATTGAGACATTTAAACAAGTTAAGTTCTTTATATTTGTAACTATCTGAGGGAACGAACATGCTTTTGTTAATAATGTTCCTAGGCGAATAAAAAGCTAGTTAAAAATAAAAACTTATTTGAGAAAACTCTACATAATTACAAAGCACTAAAACTTCTAAACATAATCCGAATTACAAAAAGCGTGTTAAAAAAGTTTATAATTGACTCTTATTCCAAAAAACACAAACCAATTACAGATTTTTTTCCATGTACATATTTCTGATCTAACAACCTACTACTTTGGTTGAGTGCCTACCCAAACTTCTGAAGCACACGTTAAAACGCCATTAAAATTACCATTGAATTGGATTGTGTATGTTATTATGCTTCAACATAGAATGCCCTACAAAAACTATTTGGTCAACTCACTTTAAGGCAGAAAAATCAGTTCGAAGGCAACTGTATGTTACCATCTTAAGCTTCTGTGAAACGTAACCTTCCTGACCACGATCATTTTTATATCAATTAAATATTTTCACTCCATTAATTTATACATAGTATGGTCTTTACACTTATTGCTAGCAGCAATTTATGCGGTTGCGGCCTAGGTTACCATGACATCGAGCATATTGTTTGGTCGTGTGAGGACCACCTTGTCACCAGAGCGAACTTCATAGATTCCCTTCGGGCCCGAGGAAAACCACCCGACGTTCCAGTGAGGGATGTGTTAGCTGTGATGGACTTGGACTATATGTTCGAAATATACCTTTTCCTAAAAGCTATTGATCTTCGACTATAATTCTTTTTATTTTTATGTTCCCCTACCTATCTTCTTTTTTCTTAAAAAAGTGAACTAGATATAAGCACACAATTGTAATCAAACAAAACGTGTTTGGCTCCTTAAAGCCTAAAGGTATGAGCCGTTTCAAATAAACAATTTACAAAAAAAAAAAATGGTCTTTACACTGCTTTGGGTTCATGACTCAAACTTAGTACCTACTGTTTTTACTATCCGCTAACTCAAGAGCTCCGCTGATAAAAATGGAATTATGCTCTCCGAAGGCGTTATCTCCAACTGACTTCAGTAAAAAACCGCAAAAAAGGCTTCTCCTTGACCCGTAACTTGCGTTCAAGTTTACAAAAAAAAAACCATGCAACTTATTCAATTCAAATAAAGAATTTACAAAAAAAAAACTTATTCAATGAAATATTTTCTGCTCGACTTCGAGCTGTTTATCAAAATATTCAAAATGATTCCCTAAACACTTTCCCTTTTTACCTATCTGTAATAAATTTGAACAAACTACTTATCTGAGAAATAATGTGGATCCGTCCGGCAGTCGGATTCAATGCTCCATCAGCTTTACAACACCACAAGGTTGTTCCGGAAGGCGTAGCGCTATCATTCCATTTTCAGATAAATTTTCACAACTTTTCACTTGCAAATTTTCTTCAAACAAAAAAAAAACACTTCCGCCATCGACGGTCACAGCTTACCCAATTTAGTAGCAAAAGGACGTGCCCGGAATTTATACAAAAAGATTCCAACGAAGTTCGACGGATGCATCCTCATTAGGGTGTCCAAAATTGCATAACTTCTGGGAATCTGGGGGCTCAACCTCCAAATGGTAGATTAGGATGTGCAGAACAAACTTTTGTATGGGGTCGACTAAAAAAATCATGTTTAGAGGTTCCGCAAGCGCGATCTTTGAAAAAAGTCCACTTTCAAAACCTCTAAACATGATGTTAGTCTTAATTGAAATTTTAATAAAATCTACATAGTCAAGCAATCGATTGGTAAAGAAAAAAATGTATGATGAAAAACCAATTTTGCATGCTTCTTTAGAACACTATGTCTCAGAATCTCTTTCACACTTGAGATTCAGAGGAAACCCCTTCCTGTTGTCCGATTCCGCTCAAATTTGGCTTATGGCCTTCTGATGACTCCCTTAAACCATCAAAGTCTTTTTTTGCAAGTATTTGATTTTAAAGTAGGTATTTATTAAGAAAAAATTTAAAAATCAAATAAAAAATATTCTTAATTGTGATTTTTATTGAGGATTACACCGTGAATAGCTCTTCAAAAAATGATACAATCAACATGTTTAGTTCAGCAAAGTTTAAGTGTACAAAAATCCGCATCTTTCGATGGCATTGGTATCAAAAATACATAACGCTTGGTACACATTTTGGTCAGATGAATACGAAATTTTTTAACCAAAAAAAATTTTTCTAGGAAATAGCTTGCTTGTTTTACATTTTGATACAAATTTGTTTCATTTTTAATTTTTTGCGTGTAGGATTTAACTCAAACAAAATTAAAAAAATAAAAAATATATAAATTTTTTGAAAACTTTTAGATCCAGAATTTATTTAAAATCAAATCTTTTGAAAGTGGACTTTTTTCAAAGATCGCGCTTGCGGAACCTCTAAACATGATTTTTTTTAGTCGGCCCCATACAAAAGTTTGTTCTGCACATCCCAATCTACCATTTGGAGGTTGAGCCCCCAGATTCCCAGAAGTTATGCAATTTTGGGACACCCTAATCCTCATGGATGACGAAACGTGAAGATGGATTTTGGCAGCTTCCTGGCCAAAAATTGTCCCCGGCAAGTTTTAATTCGTTTTTGCTGATAAGTTTGCAAGAAAGTGTTTGATCTGGCAAGGTATATGCAGCTGCGGACGAAAAACCCCGGATTTTGTGAAAAACAAGACCATAGACTCCGAAATGTACAAAAAGGAGTGCCTGAAAAACGTTTTTTTTTCGTACATTAGATCTCACAAAGGACCAGTAAAGTTTTTGCCAGATTTGGCAAGCTGCAACTACAGCAAAGAGGTACTACAGTGGTATCGAGACAACGGGGTTGATTTTGTCGAAAAGGACATCAACCAACCCAACTGCCCTCAATTCCACTTTGTCGAAAAATTTTGGGTAATTGTCAAGCAGAAGATGAAGAAGAATGGTAGAACGACTCGGGATGCAACAGAGATGAAGAGATTGTGGAACAAAATGGCCGCTGAGGTCAGCGTATAGGGTGTCCAAACTATAATGAGTGGTACTCGACGAAAAGTTCAAAAATTCATCAAAACAAGATCGGAATAATTTTTTTATTATTTTTCCTCTAAAGTGCCATAAAAGCCCTACATTTTAAGTACAAAACATTTTTTTTCGTTTACATAGCTCTGAGACAGACTCGTTTTAATGCGTCCAGATTTGTAGTGATTCATGCTTTATGACCTCTAGTGTTTCCTCAGTTAACTACTAAATAGTAAACTTGTGCTAATGTAGAAAACGAAAACGAATTCCTTGTTTGGAACATAATAAATTTTCGATTACTAATTTATACTCTTAAAAAAATGTATTATTTGCAATTGCTCGTAATTTTGCATCCAGGCACATAAACGCCTTGCAAGGCCGTACACACAAAATTTTCGGGGCTCTACTTAGTAAAATTTCACTGTTACTTTCCATTAGCAAAATGTTAGCATCTTGCTTAATTTTAGTTCTCTGTGCCAGTAGTGCTTTTCCAATTATTTTATCTTTGGTACAGTCAGGGGCGGTCCTAGAGTTGGCTCTTGGGGGGGGGGGGGGGGTGGGGGGTGATTTTTCAAACTTTAAAAAATCAGACAATACGAAGGATCGAAAATATCTGTCGAAAAACGTTTATTGTGAGAAATAGAGTGGAGGATGGAGGAGGGGAGGGGAGGTTGCAAATAAATCTTGTATTTTGTAGGTTTGTATACTAGTAAGTTTGTAATTTGAAAAGTTTGAAATAAAAGAAAAAAAGGGAAAAATTTTAAAAAATTTCTTAAATATACTTATTTCGATATCCTTTTATAAAACAATCTGCGAATCTAAGATGTTCACTGCGAAAAAGTGTTGATAAAAACATAATTTTCGTAATTTTTACATTTGGCAGTTTAAAAATTATAACTTTGAGAATTCTTTACAGAATTTTCTGATATAAATGTTATTTCACAAATGAAAATCATCACACATTTTCGTAGAAGAAAATGTTAAAAAAATCTTCAAGTTATCCACAATTTTTCTGAAGTATTTAGCTGAATCATTGTTCGAAAATATCGAATTATTGTTAATTCTTGTTCAAATTCTTAAATTTTTAATAATTAATTAAATTTTAAAATCAGATCATCAAAATTTTATTCTTAGGAATGAAGCTTTTGGGACTTCACTTTCATTTGTTTTTTCTTGAATTTCAAGCTCTCATACTAGATTTTTAATTTTGTTGGAACTGAATTCAAAGAAAAAGTAATTAATTTGCAACAAATTATTTATGAACAAAATGAAGAGTCGTATGTTTCCTTCATGCTCTCAATATTTTCTTACTTTATTTTTATAATGTTTAAATTAAATAATAACATATTGAATAGAGAGTCAATTTCTGAAAGTTAATACTATTTCAATATTTAAATGACAGTTCACAATCAATTGCGATTGAAATAACCAAACCTTCAGATTCAGAGTGGATTTTTAACCAAATTTATTAAGCTGGTTTTCAACTCAAAATTTTAAATATTATTGTGTAGATGAGCTAAAAACAGTATTGGCGATAAAATTGGTATGAATAGTCGGAATAGTTTTATCTCACCTGGGAAAAATTAAAGCATATATAAGCAAGTTTTTGGAGCATATGCTTTAAAAACTGATTTTGGAAATAAATTTTTGAACTCGATTTCAGATTTCATCCATCACCTCTAGTTTCAGCAGTAGTATTTTCAGTATTTTTCGAAAATTGAATAGATATCATTAGAGCGCGAACGGCCGAATACCGACTATTGGCCTTTTTCAAGTATTCAGTGAAACGAATATTTTGAACATGAAAAATCGTAAATCAGTTCGGATTTAGCTCTCGTCCCATGCAGACACGTTTTGTATAAGCGGACACAAAATTCGAGATCTCTTTTGTTGAAGCGGGCTTTATTATTTTGTTCCGTCTCTTCGTACAAAAAAAGCGTAGTGAAAAGTCGTGTTAAGTGCGAGAGTGAGAAGGGCTATGGGCGACGACCCTGACGAGGGGGAGTCGTCATGGGCATTTGGCTCACGCTATAATGCCCTTAACTTCCCGGAATTAACCACAACGAAGGAAAACAACAAACCAAAAAAGCGGCAGGCGAATCGTGAGCAGCAAAAAGAAGTAGATTTCATCAAGATGGCTCGAACAGATAACAACTACAACAATGGTCCAAGGTTTTTGGTTCTCTCAAGGACAGATCCCAACGAGACAATGCAAAACGTGTCCCCATTCTTTATTAAAAAAGCCATGGATGCAATTTCGCCCAATGTGACGATAAGCAGATTGCAAGAAGGAAAATTGCTCTTGAAAACGGTCGATGGTTCCCAAGCCAAAAAACTGATTAAGCAAACCCAACTCGGAGGTACCATCAACATCGCAATCAAAGAACATGAAACCCTCAACTGCACAAAAGGAACAATAAGCTGTTTCGACTTCAAATTCGTGAAGGATGACGAAATATTGGAAGAACTAAGGAGTGAAGGAGTTACTGCTATCGACAGAATAAAACGGAAAAACAAAGATGGAAATCTCGAAGAAACAAATGTTCTTATTTTGACATTCAACCGGTCAGTTCTTCCACAGTCTATCAATGTAGGATTCTACAACTGCCGAGTGCGACAGTATATACCATCGCCGATGAAGTGCACATGTTGCTTGAGATTCGGGCACAAGAAAGACCGTTGTAAGGGAAACCGGCTTTGCGGAACATGCGGTAACCTTTTCCATGGAGAAAAGTGTTTTCGAGAGCCGAAGTGTGTAAACTGCCAGGGAACCCACACCTCCTTTAGTCGCCAATGCCCAGTTTTCCAGGATGAATTTGAGATCCAGAGAATTCGGGCAACCGATCGAGTGAGTATGAGAGAGGCACGACGAAGACGTCGTCTCCAAGCACCAGCTGTTTTTGTTCCTCGACTGCAACGATCGTTTGCAGAAGCAACGCGCCAAAATGGAAATGAACCGACAGTACCCGAGAGAAGAAATGAACCAGTCCAACATACGACGTCACTTAAGCATTCATCCGAAACATCATCTACTCCAGCACCACCATGTACCCCAGCACCACCATCTACCCCAGCACCACCATCTACTTCAGCACCACCATCTAATCCAGCACCACCAGCACTACCATCTAGTACCACCATCAGCCCCCCGAGAGACGACAACTCAGGAAACACAACCAATGAACCAAGACACCCCCGTTCATTCGGTAGTGATTCACCAGACGCAGAAAATATTGAAAACGATCATACACCGGACACAGGTAACACAGAAAGAATTGAAATAGGACAATCAGAAAGAGAAATTAATTTACAACATCGTACAGGTAAGCAATTTGATGGCACATCTAGTTTAAGATTCTTATCACAGGCTATACAGAATTCCATACTTTTGGACCAAATTAGCGATAAAGATATCCAAGAATGAATATTTTTGATCAGATACAATTTTCGACGAATCAGCGCAACACTAAGATACTACAATTTTTACATTACTATCGTGGCTTGCATTTTGCAATGGAATACGAACGGTTTTTATAGCAAAATCAATGAACTGAAAAAACTGATTCAAGAACTTGACCCATTCGTTCTTAGCATTCAAGAAACGCACTTCAACCATTCTAAAACACCAACAATGAAACATTTTAAAATTTATTACTCTGTCGACGATATCCACCATCGATCATCCGGGGGAGTAGCATTGTTGATCAAAGAAAACTTTCACTCAATTCAGATTGACGTGAACACTGAGCTACAAGCAGTAGCTGCCAGAATATTTTACCCACTAGAATTAACAATTTGCAATCTTTATCTCCCTCCGGATAATACAGTGACAAAAGCTGAAATTCGAAACCTATTATCACAACTCCCTAGACCTTTCCTCGTAACCACAGATGCAAATGCTCACAGCAAATTTTGGGGTTGTTACAGAGACGACGCTCGGGGAAAACTTTTTGAGGAGCTCTTTGATGAATTAGATTTAAATTTGTTAAATGATGGATCGTTCACTCACTTTTCTGCAGCACATAACTCATACTCGGCAATCGACCTCTCGTTTGGTTCACCGTGTATCTCTTCTCATTTTAGCTGGAAAGTTTACCCAGATTTATGTTCAAGTGACCATTTTCCCATTTTGATTTCTCCTCTCAACCGCTGTTTGAATATCTCTAGGCGACCTCGATGGATAACATCTGCTGCAGATTGGATGTTATTTCAAAACACCATAGAGATTCCATCAACCCCTGATCCCTCTACTGACGTTTTAGACAAAGTTAAGTCTTTCACCACAGCTATTATCTCTGCAGCAAATGATTCTATCCCCAAAAGCTCTTCTACCCTAACGAAGTTCAAACCACCATGGTGGAATTCATCAATTGCGAAAGCAATCAAACAGCGAAGGAAAGCTTTAAAAACATTTAATAGAGTTGTTACACAAGAAAACGAACTATCATACAAGCTGGCAAAGGCCAGAGCACGCAAATTAATTCGGGTTGCCCAAAAGCAAAGCTGGCAAGAGTTTGTACCATCAATTTCCTTTCGAACGTCCCCTAAGGAAGTTTGGAGAAAAGTACAGAAGATCTCAGGAAAATTTTCGCCTCAATTTATAACGTCTCTAAAAATTAATGATTCCTTAATAACTGATACGCAAGGTATAGCTGATGAGATGGCAAAGCATTTTTCATTCTCATCCAGCACACAAAACTATAGTGAAACGTTCAGAAATTTTAAAAATCAAGAAGAAACCGAAAATGAATTTGATTATGATTCAATCAACAATGATGATCTAAACCAATCATTCACTATTGATGAACTAAAATACGCTCTTAAAAATTGCAAAGGTTCTTCTCCTGGACCTGATGAAATTCAGTATGATATGATCAAACACCTACCTCTAGATGCTCTTTATAACCTTCTAAGTATTTATAACGAACTTTGGGAGAGACACAGCTTTCCAAATGATTGGAGAGAATCAATAGTAATTCCTATCCGAAAAGCAAATAAAAATCCACTCAATCCAGCTAATCATCGTCCCATATCGCTCACATCTTGTCTATGCAAAGTTCTGGAAAGAATCGTGAATAGACGTCTGATTTGGTTTTTAGAAACACAAAATTTTTTTGCCACTAATCAGTCTGGTTTTCGGAAGCATAGAAGCACACTCGACAACCTCGCAACCCTAGAATCAGCTATTCAAAACGCATTTGTTAATGAAGGCCATTCCGTCTGCATATTCTTTGATATTGCAAAGGCATATGACATGACGTGGAGACATAACATAATCAAAACCTTAGCAAATTTAGGAGTTCGTGGACACATGCTAGCCTTTATTAACAACTTCCTTAGTCACAGAACGTTTAAAGTGAGTCTTGGAAATACCTATTCTTGTTCATACAACCTCGAAAACGGGGTTCCTCAGGGATCCGTTCTCAGCGTGACTTTATTCCTTATTGCAATAAATAGCTTACAAGAGTGCTCTGAAGACCAGGTATTACTCCTACAGTTTGCTGATGATATAGCAGCCTTTGTCCAAGATAAATCCATGGGAAACATTGAGCAGACATTCCAAAACCTTTTGAATCGAATGAGTGTATGGAGCGAGAAAGTAGGTTTCAAGTTTTCTGTTTCAAAAACAAAAGCCATCCACTTCTGCCGTAAAAATGGTTGTGCTGATCCAACGCTATACTTCAATAATCAACCAATTGAGTTTGTCGAGTCTCATAGATTCCTTGGTATGCTCTTCGACAAAAAATTAACATGGAACTCCCATATACGAAATCTCAAAGCAAAAGCTAATTCCTCTATTAAGTTAATCAGAACTTTAGCGAACACCAACTGGGGCTCTGATCGAAAAACCCTTTTGATTTTACTGAAAACTCTTGTTTTGTCAAAAATAGAATATGGTTCCATAATATACTGTACGGCAAGAGACACTCTATTAAAACAACTTGGGACAATTTATAATACTGGCATTCGATTGGCCACAGGCGCCTTTCGTACCAGTCCAGTAATAAGCCTTATGGTTGAATCTGGTATGATCCCTTTGAACTACAGGAGAAATATCGCAGCCTTATCATATGCTATACGTAGCTCATCTGTCCCACAACACCCATTTTCACAATTTAAAGAACAAACTCTTCAAAGAAGTCGAAAACCTATAAGATCAAAAAAATGTTTCCATGTAAACGTACAAATGCTTGCTCAAAAAGCTGAAATAGACCTAAATGAAGTCCAACTACGACAGTTTCACAAATATCCCCCTTGGACTGGACCCAAAATAAAAGTAGATTTTTCAATGCATTCCAATCACTCAAAAACCAATCGGATCATGCTACAACATGAGTTTAGAAAATCTACTAGCAAATATCAAGGATGGAATTTCTTATATACTGATGGATCAAAGTCGAATCAATTTGTGGGATATGCTGTGTATTGCCAACAAGAGTCTTTTAAATGTAGAATTCCGGGATGGTGCTCCATATTTACTGCAGAACTCTTAGCTCTAGAAAAAGCAGTTGAATTAGCTTTGTCTTCGAATTCACACCTATCGCTGATTTTATCGGACTCAATGAGTTGTTTGCAGGCACTGCAGGACACCTATTCAGATAACAACATCATTCAAAGAATCCATGATCTCATAAGATCCCCAGAAAATTCAGCTAAAGTCATTGTATTCTTTTGGGTACCTTCACATGTGGGCATCGAAGGTAACGAAATAGTTGATAACTTAGCCAAAAGCGCTATTAATGATCTCGAGACACCTATTTCACTCATGTTTTATGATATGCTGTCGAAAATAAAAATGAAGATACAGAAAGTATGGAGTGAAGAATGGTTGAATGTGCAAAATAATAAACTAAGAAACATCAAGTCAGTGACGAAGCCTTGGAACTCATCAAATCGTACTTCGAGAAAAGATTCGATCGTACTGACTAGAGTACGTATAGGCCATACAAGAATCACTCATAGCCATCTATTTAGAAGAGAACCTGTACCTTTGTGCGATGTTTGTAATGAACAAATCTCAGTCGAACACCTATTATTCAAATGTTCAAAGTTTAATGATCAAAGACACAAATTAGGGATAAGAAATACTGACCTTGAAGACAACACATCTCGTAACGATGCTATAATCAAATTTTTAAAAGAAACAAGTTTATACCTAGAAATCTAAGAAGAACAATTGTAAACTAGAATATCAATAATCTTATGTATTAGGGGAGATAGGTGCAGATAGCCTAGTATTGAGCTGAGCACTTCCAAAACAAATAAATAAATAAATAAATAAATAAAAATCGTAAATAAGCTTAAAACGTGGTCAAAAGTACCGCCTGCATCACCAAATATTTTGCAAAAAATACCATTGTGAGTAATATTTTAAAAGTGATGGTAGAATTGATGAAAATATATTTCGCTTTTTGCATAGAACACAAACAATGCGTGAACAACTGCACTCACATTCATACGCAAGTAACGCGAGCCTCTAACAGCTTTGGGGCAAAAGTACTAAAAGTGGGAGAAAAACACAATTTTTTTCGTACCTTGTATAGAATTTGAAGCATAGCTCTGATATAAAGTTTCAACCAATTATAAGTTTCTCATTTTTAATGTAATTTTTTATTATTATCCCTATACTTGAAATTTATTTTTATAATTTTAATCTTACATTGGTCTCAGCACAACTTTATCGTAACCATTTCTTACTTAATTAACTTTATTTTGAAAGTTTTTGAGTTTTTTAATAAAAATTATTAATCATTATTAAATTGTTTAATTGTGACAACGGCTCAAAATGTATGACGCCCTTCGAGCCAAAGAGGTATAAGTGCATAAAAGCTAATGAAAGACGTAAATTATCACAGTAAATATGCCTTGAAGAGAAAAATAAATGATTTATTTAAAAAACACATGTTTAATTTGATGTGTTTGGCCATTTTCCATACATTTATCTAAAGTTTTCATTTCTTTTTCAAACTTAAAAGTATGTAAATTAAAATTCCAAATATCTTAAAAATTTCCAAATATAGTTTGAATTATGAAGAATCGTTTTAAATCAATAAATCAAAATCGATCATTTGTGCTACGTCGAGGCAAATACAATCAAAGCTCTTTTTTTTTTAAATGTTGAAAAATAAGAAATTAT
The DNA here is from genome assembly GCF_029784155.1 of Uranotaenia lowii. Lineage (NCBI taxonomy): Eukaryota > Metazoa > Arthropoda > Insecta > Diptera > Culicidae > Uranotaenia > Uranotaenia lowii. The sequence continues at coordinate 214,276,767 of NC_073692.1, read as the reverse complement.
TCTAAAAAAAATCTTTGAAATTTAAATGCATCTTTTTAATTTAAATTGTCTAGACAGTTTCGATATCTTTAACTCAGAAAAAAATATGGGCTTTTGAGAATCTCAAATTGAGATGCATTCTGTAAAATTCAGAGCCCGCAATCAAAAATAAACCAAGAAATCGAAATGTAGTATTAGATGTAGGCAACAAAAATCGAATCTGTCCAGGTGAACGTCTGGGGGAAGGGGGGTAGGGATTGCCAAATGTCCACACTTGTGCACGGAAAGGGAGAAGTGGGTAAAAATCTCATTGTTCTATCCACGGGGAATCTGAACGGCTCCAAAGGCAATTTATCACTTAATGGCTCAAGTCTTTTTTACTTCTAAAAAGGATCGAGGTATGTTGATCCATCAAACATGGAGCCAAACCGATCTGCAATAACTCGTAAGATAATAAAGTTATGGCCAAAACAAGTTTGCAGGTATTTATTGAACATACCGACTATTTGATGAACATTATCAAAAAATTATCAAACTCTAGCTAAAGTTTTAACGAAATTAGTCTGAAAAAACATTTTTACTAAATATCCAAAAAGCGAAAACAACGCATCAAATATAACTTTTCAGATAAGCGATACGTTGATTGATGACAGAGATATGCACGAAATTAAATTTCATGTTTCGCATGATCCCTAACTTTTTGCCGATACACCATATTAAGGGTGAGCCCAAACTTTTGATCGATAACTCAAGTAGCTATTTTATCTGTTTAAAACACTATTCAAATTTTTAGCACAAAATTTAAAAAAAATGTTGACATTCATGAAAAAAGATTCAAATGCAACTCGAATCTATAAATTCGGTCCACCCAAACCTGAACTGATCGGGTTGAAATATAAAGTGCGATTTATTGGAAATTTAAGCCAAGTTTAAGTCATATGCCAAAAACAGACGAAAAAAGTTTTGATCATCGACTTTAGAATTGAAAGAAATGCAATTTATCATAAGATGACTGAGATTTGACCAAACAGATTTTCTTGTTTTTGAGGGGGTGATCCCAAACTTATGGCCGGTAGCGTATATGGTCAGCAAATTCTAATTCAACGCTGTAAGTACCTCAACAAAAGTTATTTGGTGAAATTCGTTCCAGGGAATTGAAAGTTACAGATTTTTTAGTTTGGCGGACCGACTTTTTTTCAATTTTAAGCTATTTAGTGATTAATAAATTCTTTTTCTGAACAAACACCCCCACGGAGTGGAAAAATTTGAGAGATTTAAAGTACACATACTAGGAAAAGTTCTTAATTTTTATATAAAATCCAGCGTTTGCGAGTATTTCTTAACGGTTTTTTGCCGCTTGGGGGGGGGTGATCACCCCAATCACCCCCCCCATAGGACTGCGCCTGGGTACAGTACATTTTTCAGCGCATTTTCGGCACAGAGAGCTACTAAATAGGGATTGGATTTTTGAAACCTCTTGTTGATCATTTTTATGAGTGGTTCTACGTAGAGTGTGAATAAAGTCATGCTTACTGGGCGTCCTTGTCTAACTGAACTACAAATTTGGAATGATGAAGTTAATAAGCCATTCACTAAAATCTTTGATGTTGCGTTTAGATAAAAAAAAATTTCTAAAAATTTGTAAATAAAATTGGAAATCCAAGCTTGTTGAAAATCTTCCACGAAAAATCATGATCAATACGATCAAAAGCCTTTTCTTAATCTATTGTATGTAAGTATTGCACATTTGAATTTTTTTTATCATTGGCTTTGAGGAAAACATCTCTTAAGTCCAATAAATTCTCAACACAAGATCTTGACTTTATACAACCTGATTGTTCATGATTTATTAGTTCTGTTAATAAAGGCCGAAGACGAATTCACAGCATTTTAGTCAAAATTTTGTAACCTGTGTTTAATGTGTTAATTGGTCTTTTATTGTGAATATCATATTGATCTCCATTTTAGGTACTAGTGTGATAATTGCTTCTGCAAATAAAGCTGGTGGATATTGACCATCAGCTAAATAATCGTTTAAAAGTTTCAACATTTCTTTAACTTTAACTTCTTCAAAGAAAATATTATTAAACTCACAATTTATTTCATCTGGTCCTGGGGATGTTTTTGAAGATGCATGTTTTAAGGCATTTTCCAACTCTTCATAATGAAAAGGGCAAGTTAGAATGTTAACCGATGACTCATCTAGCTTTTAAGTGATGCAATCTAAAACGTCTTCTCTATCTCCATCAACTGTAGGATTTTTTTTAAAGTCTCTGGAAAATGAACATGATTGAATGATTTGAATTTTGTCGATTCAATTTATGTTAATGTAGTGCTTGCAATTGATTGGTCTTTCTTAAATACAGACCCCGTTCGATTTTGGCAACACGCAGGTACATACATTTTGTGTTGCCATAATCGAATGTTGCCAAAATCGAACCTTTTTTTTCTCATCTTGTTTTTAAATTGTTTTTACAAAATAGCTATTATTATTATCAAAAACGTTATTTTTAGTCAATTTTCGAACATTTGCAGTATTTTTTTAAATTTTTTCATCATGTTTTTGATGCATTTTGCACTTTTCTTGTTTTGTTTATAATGTTTGTTTTCTTTTGTCATATTTGCTGCTTTTGTCATTCTTCATCATTTTTAGTTGTTTTTTGTCATATTCAGTCTTTTGTTTGAATTTGTTTTTTATTTTTTTGAATTTATCATCTTTTTGTCATTTTTAAGTACTTTATTAATTTTTAAAAAATCTTTGGTTTTTATTGTTGCATTTAATCACCATTTCAGAACATAAAAACGTATTTATGTTGTTTGTCTAAATTAAATTGGTCCCGTTTATAACGAAAACTAATTGATAATGTTGGTTCTAAAAACCGTTCGATTTTAGCACATGTGCCAAAATCGGATGTTGCCAAAATCGAATGTTGCCAAAAACGAACGGGGTCTGATTGATTTAATAAATGGCTATTCAATAAAGGATTCTTACCTTATCATCCCACTCAACGCATTTTTACCCTTTAATCATATTCTTATATTACCTACAGTTATACCTTCAACTCCGTTTGCCGACTATTAATTTATTTCTAATTGAACATCATGTTCGAGATGAATTGATCATTTACATTTAAAATCCCTGATATAAACCCAACACGACTGTCTTAACATACAAAAGCCACTTTATATCAGCTCGGCGAACACTAAATGAAGTTTTTTCCGTGCGTGCGTATACCCTTCTTTTGCTAATGTTTCTTTCAAATTACATAACTAGATAATTCCTATTACTAAACACTGTGCTCATACGAAAATTCCAGTCAGGATCTAATCAGCAAAACTATCTACCTGTTCATAACAAAAACTTTTGTTGACTTAACAACGAGTTCAAGTTCTTCCACATTCTAGATTCTGCTGACTTCAAAGCATGTTATAGTGATATCCCTTCCTTTCAGATTTGTTATTTGACTCTTTACCATTTATCGTTTCAATACATAGTTTTTTTTAAACATTGGTATAGTATTCACAGATGTAGTTATATTATCTTAATTTATTTCGAATAACACAACTGAGCCCATTTGAATACGACATTACAAAAAACATTTCAAACAAAAAATGACATTGCCAGAATACGATAAACAGGAAAAATATATGTATTTTTTCTTTAGATCAAAAGGATATAACAAATAAGTTTAAGTCAAACTAATAATTTGTTTCCCCTCTCCAATAATTTGCTTGGGTGCTTTGACGAACATATGTATTTAAGTTTTTGATTCAATATTATTGGATGTGATTTCTAAATTTTTTTTCCTTAATGATTTCTTAATTATTTTCAATTCGATTCATGAATGATTACATATTATACAAATAAAAATTAATTGAATAACTGTTTGATTCAGAGTTACCAGCGTATTGGACTTAGGCGTCACTTTGGATTCCGGATTAAGTTTCAGAGACCACATTAATAACTTGGTATCGGATGGACTTGCACTTTTCGGTGCAGTGCAGCGCTTTGCTGGGGAATTGGAAGATCCACACACTATCAAAAGCCTGTATGTCAGTTTGGTAAGATCTAGATTCGAATTCGCGAGTATAGTCTGGAGACTAATGAACAATGTCCATATAAGCAGACTGGAAGGAGTACAGAAACGCTTTGTGAGATTCGCTGTCAGGAATCTAGGCTGGAGAGAAAATTTGCCAGATTACGAACAATTATTACATCTGTTTCCTTTTGGATTTGGATTTATTAGAGAACCGATATCGTACAAATGATCTGATGTTCTTTATGAAAATTGAACGCGGTTTGACCAACTCAACATTTCTACGCTCCCGATTGACATATATCCGCCAATAAAAAAATAAATAAATAAAAAATAAATAAGTGTGGAATCAATTTTAAAATATGGTCAAAAATTTTATTGCCATACAATTATTGGTGCCGAACCGCATTCCTTACGTCATATTTAGTCGCCGGTCCCGGAAGCTCCGGACGTGCACCTACTGTCAATCAAAAGCCGTCTCCAGATTGCAGCTTGCGTCTGAGTATTTCGCCTAACGAAAAGAGCGCGCTCACCCGGCAGGCAGTGCGTGAGTGAGCGGCGGCGCAAAAAAAAAAACATTCGGATCAATCAACTGAGCTAAACCAAAAAAAAAAACCATTCCTAGAATGGTTTGGCCCCAGTCAGACCATGGGCGGCCGGCCCATGGAGTCCAGTTCCCACCACACAAACGTGCGCCGTCCTTCGATCTTCTCCGCGGTGCTTTCCCGATCCGTTTCGCACGCGGTTGTTGTTGGGTGTGCTCTTCGCGGAATGATGAGCCACTCTCTTTCTCTCTCTGGAACCGACCCCAAACCCAACCATGCTCCCCTTTTGTTCGCGTCCGGTTTCGCATTTGATGATCGTCGTCCGTCGTCATGCTCGTGACCGGAGAGCTCTGGTTTGGTTGTAGCTTTGGTTCGGTTTTGTACTCCACACACGATCGATGATCGTCGTCGTCGTCGTCGTCAATGGCTAGAGGAAAGACAAAAGAAAAACCTTGAACTGACAGTGACCTCGGCCGAGCCCGGTGGAACTTCCTTTCGCGGAATGGGAACTCGTGTTGCCGGGTTGTATTTTTCTCCGCATGTTGGCATTTTCCATTCTTCGGCTTTTCCTCTCGATTCGATTGTGTCATTGCCCAGCCCATTGTACATCGGTACACAACATATCTCTCTGGGCTTAGTTTTTTCGCGAACATTTTATGTTTTGCTTTTTCATTATTCAAACACTTTGTTTAAGGGCATTTTATGTTGTCGTGCTTCGGCGATTCCCGGTCTTCTGACTTCCCGATTCCCGTTCCTGGATTTGGATGGTGGATTGTGTATGTGTGGTTTTTTACATTTTTCCGCGCGCACCTTTTGCTTTATTGGGCAGACCTGCTCGTTTAAAGCTTGTTCTACATAATTAATTTAAAAATATACTCACATTTTGACGCCGCTTCATTAGTATTCTCGGCTTCGGGAGTTCGTTATCTCTTTTATTATCCTGCGAGCGAGGGCTTTGGAGCAGTCAAAATAACAATGGCGGCAGTCGTGAGAATAATTTTATTTATAGCATCGTTGTGGCTTATCTTACGTGTTGGTTGATTTTTAATGGGAACTTGAATATCCAAATTTCTTTTAATGAGCAGATGAAACGGAGAATATGATGTGCGTTATAATCGCACCGGAAGGATCTAGGCTTTGGCGAAACACACCTGTGTGCTATTGGCAAATTTACTGTGCGATTCAGTTGGCGTTCATCAATTTTGGCGAGTTGTTTGAGTTCCGTCTCATTTTGTGTTCGATGATTTTACATATTTCGGAATTTTGACGAGTTCATCAGCTTGCGTAGATGTGTGTTCAAACTCGTTCAACTGCTAAAGACTTCAACTTTTTCCTTTTTTTTAATCGTCTTAAATTTCAAAAAGCATGTTATAGGATACTCAAGTAATCTATTAGATTGATTTCGTCTACAACTGACATCTCAATTAATGATGACACTATGACGTAATCAGACAAATAGTACATTGGGTTATTCCACAATAGATCCAATAAATTGGTCGCAATGGATTTGCTCATACAAAAAAAAATCTATTAGAAGATTTGTTTAGTTGCGAGACTCGATGCTTTAAGATCTTCATACAAGCTTTAATAGTCTGGAGGATATTTATAAAGCTAAGCTAATGTGAGGGCGACACACGAATACTTAAAAATCATCCAAGTTTGAACTAGCGAATTTTGTTTAATTTTTCTGATCAGTAACTTACAATGAGTAGATAAAATCATGGTTTGAGACTCCTCCCCCTCACAGAGGAAGCATTCCAAATAAAAGACGAATGTTTGAATAACTCAAGAGCCGACCAAGCAAATGGTACCAAATATGGTATCACGGTACGAGAAATGTTTCTATGATTGTTTTAGACCCATCCCTTCTTCCAGTGGAAAGAAAGAAATGAGGGAAGTCGGTTTTCTTACAATTTTTCACACAACTCGAGAACTAATCAAGCAAATGGAAACAAATTTGGCATGGGATAGTACTAGGGTACGAGAAATGTTTCAATGAATATTTAGCACCCTTTCCCTTTTCCAGAGGGGTGAAAGGAAGAGGGGAGGGGGTCTCCTTTATAATTTTTTGCATAACTCGAAAACTAATTGAGCAAATGAAACCACATTTGACATGGGAGAGTATTTGGGTTAGAGAAATGTTTTAAGGAATATTTGAGACCTCTTCTTCATTCAAATGGAAAAGTGAGAAGGATTATAAGGCTTTCGTACATTTGTTTGTATAACTAGAGAACCAATCGAGCAAATGGAAACAAATTAGGCAGAGATGTAGAGAATACATGAATTTAGGTTAATAAAAATACTGATATAAAGTCGCATATCGGGATATTATACTCAGCTTAGAATGGTTAGCAACAAACGTAAGATTGGGGTTTGACTATTTGCGTGTATACTCAAAATTTTCAGAGCATGCAAAGAGGAGAGTTAGTTGTTTTTTGGCTATTGGAGAATACGGAAGTTCTAAATTGAAAATGTTGTGAGCGGCAACATTCCTTCACAATTTTTACATAATTCGATTAATATTCAAGCAAATAGAGCCAAATATAGTGTGGGAGGGTTCTTTTTAGTACGAGTAATGTTTCAATGATTATTTGAGACATTTTCCTTCTTCCATTGGGATAATAGAAAGGGAGGAGTTGAGCTTCCATAAAACTTTTAAACATAACATAACTCGCGTAAATGGAATCAAATTTGACATGAAAAGGTTTCTGAGTACGAAAACAGGCTTCTATTGAGATTTGTAGCCATGCTCTGGAAAATGGTAAAAGGCAGGGAAGACTCCCGTACAGCTTTTTCCATCACGTGAGAAATAATCAAGCAAATGGAATTAATTTTGGCATGGGAGAGCATGTGGTACGAGAATGGTTCTATGATTATTTGAGATTCCTCCATCCTTCCAATCGGGATATAGGAATGGACAAGAATAGTTCTCGTAATTTTTTTTGCGCAACACGAAAACTTACTTAAATTTGATTTTATTGTATAGCTTAAGAACTTATCAACCAATGTTCCTCAAGGGGGGGGGGGAGCCCTATTTGGGAGCCCTATTTTTTACGCTATTCGACCTTCCATCTGTACTAGAACACTGCTCTATACATATTTTTGCAGATGTAGACAAGTATACCTTTGCGTAAATAGAAATTTTAATGTGAATGATTTTTACGCTAAATTTAATCATGATCTTGATAAGCTTATCGACTGGTATAATTAAAACAGTTTACCGATCAATCCCGCTAAAACGATAGCTTTGCTATTTATAAGACAGCCAACTTCTTCAGTCCACCCAACACTTTTTCTGAATAACACTGTGGTTAATTTAATTGATTTTGCTGAAAATTTAGGTGTTATTTTTGACAAGGATCTCTCCTGGAACCAACATGTTAATGCCCAATATTGTAAAATTTATGGTGTGGTTAAAAGACTAAACTTAACAAGCCATCTGGATGAATCTACAAAATTAAAACTTTTCAAAACATATTCATTGTTTATACATCTATAGTGACTTCGGTTATTCAAATGCTTTAGAAAACTCAATTAATAAATTAAAAGTAGCCTTTACTCCTGTGTGCGGTATGTATTCAATTTATCACATTATTCTAGGGTTTCTCATCTACAAAAGCTGCTTATTGATTGCTCCTTCGATATTTTCTATAGCTTTGGATCTGGCATGGTAATGCACCGAATTCTTAATTCCGAAAAGTCACAGTATTTAAAAATTTTGCTCACTCCTCTCAGAAATTCACGAATCAGAATCATATTGATGTCCTCGTACAGCTCTTCATATTTTGGTTTCGATAGATCCTTTTTTGTCCGAGGCATTGTTAAAACAAAAAAGTCAGAATTTAAAAGGAGTTTACTTGAAGAACACGTGGCGTAAGAAAGACATAGATTAAATGTAAATGCAAAAATGGAACGATTAGATAGAAATTTAGGCATCAGAAATCCGCCACTTTGTAACAGTTTGATGGATTGTCATCTTACGTTACATTAATGAAAAAAAATAAATTATAATAATAATTAATAAACCAAATTTGCTATGAGATTGTTTTTTGGTACAAAAAATGGGTATAATGATTGGAAACGCCTACCTCCTTTAAGCAGTGCTGGTGAGGAATGTTGGAGGGGGGGGGGGGGGAGTCGCTTTATTGCGAAGAAAAATTCCATGGGGGAGGGGGGTTTCAAATTAAAAATAAATATTTCCAAAAAACAGATTTAAAAAAATCTGAAATCTTAAAAATAAACCATTATTAATTATAAGGAAAATAATATTAATTATGATTTATTATCCATCTTGATTCATAATAATTTTCGTCATTTTCAAAATTCATCCCGTAGGGGAGGAGCGGGCTATATGCGCCTATTAAGCAGAACACTGATTTAATCAAATATCACATCGAATATGTGTACAAAAACTATATACACGTGTGCATGCATCTGTTTTCTTTACATTGGAGTAATTTTCATGTAAAAATTTTCTTATGTTTCCAAGAAAACAATTTTTTTATAAGTGTTGTCTAAAATGCCGAACCTCAAACCGTGCGGGCTTAATGCGCCTATTTATTTTTTGAACAAAATTTCTGTTTTTTGGGCAATATTTCCGTATAATTTAATTGAAACTGCTAGAAAGTAATAATTTCCGTACGACAAAGCTGAAGTTTTATAAAAATCTATGTATATTATAATTTTACGGAATAAAACAAAAGTTAGGGTTGACAAGACTTAATCACCGGTTTCTTTTTATATGTTATCACTTATTGATTTTTCTCGGTGAGTAAAACAACTATTTGTTATTTTTACGTAACGTTTCGGGTTACTTCTCTTCACCCATCATCAGACGTCTAAAAATATCAATAAGTGATAACATATTAAAAGTTAGGGTTGCCATACTATGAAGGCAGTTCGTCCATGAGAAAAACTTTATCAAATCTGTTTTTAGATCTTCAATTCTCTCTTAAGATGTTATCCAGAGCATAGATTTGAAGGTTCATTGATAAAAATCATTTATTTATTCTGTTTAACCTGTTATTTTAGGATGGAGGCATTTTACAAACATGATGGGGGCATACAAAAACACTCTATTATTCCACTATATTATTATGATTAAACCTCCACAAAAGCTGAAATATGTTTTATTTCTTAAGTTCATTTGAGTAAGAAACAAAAACCATCCTAGTTTTTGTTTTAAGCTTTTTTACGTATAATCTTTAAAAGCCGAAATATTACATCAAAATGTATCAAAACCTTGTATGATTTTTTAATTTTTTTTTGAGTTTGTAAATTCATAAAATTCTATCTTGTCTTATGTTCTAAGCGTATCACCCTCAAAATGCATTGGTCAGATAAGATGTCTAGTCAGCCATTTCATCAAACAGCCGTAGGGTCATTGAACCCGATAGGCCCATTTAGGAAACCTTTCCCCTAGTCTAAATAAAAGGCTTAAAAATTCATTTTTGAATTTCAAAATAATAACTTCATGTTCAAATGTACTGCCAAGGAAATGGTGGAAATGGGTAAGGAATAATATTATGATGATGATGATGATGATGATGATGCATGATCAAAAAAAAGTTGAAATTCAACAGATTTTATAAAATTTGGAAAGATATCATTACAAGTATTTTTGACATTACTGCAGAAAGATTTGTAAAAACTCCATTTAACATTTTTGATCAAACCCGAAAAACGATTAGAACTATACTTTTAAAAAATATTTAATATTTTTTTTTAGTTTAAAACTTCTTTAAAATATCGTTAAATGAGAAAAAGTAAAAAAAAGATATAAAACTTCTATAACTTTTTCGCAGAACTGAAAATAACTTGAAGTCTTGAGGAAAGTGGATTGGATTTGAAATTTTGTTTTAAAGTGTTTTATTTTTGTTTTTAAGTTTTGTCCAAAATGTGCAGAAATTTCTTAAATATTTTTTACCTTTTTCATAAGTTATTTAAAAAACAAAAGCTGATTGAAATATTCTATATCTAGATTCAAGGCTCCAAAATGAGTCAAAACTACCTTTTAAATTCTTTGCACCTTTGAAAAACGTAAATTTGGTGGCCATGAGTAATTTATCAAAACCATTTTAAATATTATGTTGAGCATTTAGAAGAAAGAAAACGAAAAAAAAATTAAGACTGAAATTGATTTCTTGACAAATATCAGCATTTCATTTTTAATGACATAATTTTTTTTATAGCAGTTTTTCAGTAATGAAGTGGAGGATGTTAGATTTGAGATTTTTTTCTGCTTATTCTGTTGACCATCGTGAGAGGTGAAATTAGTTTTGAAGTTGGAATGGTTCGTTTCAAACTCTGTTCTTGTTTAGTTACACTTCCTATTAAAAACCCATTATAAATAGGAGGTAGGGTGTTTATTTGTATGTCAAATTTTGAGTTCAAATATAAAAGGTTAATTGAACTGCAATTGAAAATAACAATTTAAAACTAGTTTCAATTTATGAATATCTTATAGTGTCGTGAAAGGAAATGTTTTAAGCTTATAGAGTGGTCAAAACCTAAATTCCGAGCCAAATTTCTAACTTTCCCGTTACTTGTTGAAAACAATACTACAAAAATCTCCATGGGGGGGTTCAACCAACTTTAATGAATTTTTGTTTACTTTGGAAAATAAATCGGTTGTTTGAGGTTTTTTTTAACTTTTCAATACTAAATTATGAAAACTTTTAATTTAAGTAATTCTAGTTATTTAAGTTATTTGAAGATATTCAAAATAAGCAAGATAGTCCCTCAAAAAGTTTAGAGTGTTTATGGCCAAGAGAACATAAAATAAATATAGTGAAATATGATGAAAACCACGAAAACACCATCAACAAGCTTAAAACGAGACGTTTTATCAAGTTTTCTGAAAGACAAATATGACAACTCAAATTAGTTTTTAGGAAAATATTTTAATAAAATTACTTGCAAAAGTGATTGATTGATGGCATTGAAAAAATATGCCATAAGTGCCGAATAAAGCCTTTATTCACTGGTGGAGTATCTTTGTTCTCAGTGAGGACTTGATAGGCTGTGATCGTCGATGACGGAAGTGTTTTTTTCTTTGTGAGAAAAAAAAATTCAAGAGCTCTGAAATGCAAGTTCAAAAAGTAAATTTGTATTCGAAAATCCGGAAACGTATTGATAATTAAAATCGAAAGTCCATTGGAAAGAAATAGAAAAATATTCCGTGTGATAGAAGGATAATCCTGATAGCTCAAAGAGAGGGTGTTGCTGAGGGACCTATTCTGGGCGAGATCATTCATTTTTATTGAACTTTATACAAATACCTGAGTTTAGAGAATGTGCCAGCTTTCTTATGATTAAAGATTTGGAACGGGCTACATTTTCATCTGTTGCCAACAAGTTGATTTTTCCAAGAACATTATTGTTTTTCAGTATTATCTCGTTCGAGATACGTGTACATTCTTTGCTTTTTTTCTCTCAAATGGTTATGTAGATATAGTTTCTTTCTTGCGAATACGTTATCATTTTTATAAAATAATTTTTCAACATTTTTATGTTGCTTAAATGTTGATGTTATGAAAGTTTCCAAAGAGTTTCGTCCCAAACAGTTCGATTACAGGGTTGCCGAAATTACAGAAAACATGGTATCATGCACATTTCAAAAGTTTTTTTGTCTTGTTTGAATGTTTTGCCTCAAATTTTGCAGCCGACTGAATTCTGTGTATTGGAAGTTGTATAATGATATAAGTTTACTACAATTACCAGTTACTACAATTGCCAGTTTTTTTTTTGTGAAATGGCTCATTCATATGTAGAACTTGACTTGAAACATGGTTGAGCTAATTTTTTTAACTAGGCTTTTTAATCCTCAGTCTATTTCTAATTAGTTTGCGCTGTATGAAAAAAAAAACAGAAGCTAAATTTAACTTTTTTGTTTCTATTCTGAACTTAAGAAAAATACAGCTCGATGAATAAAATATAATAAAAAAAAATTCAAACTGAATATTTTATGTGGCTAAAAAATGTTAGGTTAAATTAAATTATCTTGGTTTGCAATTCAAAACTCCAGCTGCAACCCTCATTTATAGTTGATGCTTAAAAATTATGTCTAAATTTGACTTATAATAATACGTACAAAAAAAATCTAGAATAAAATGACAAAAAATTGTTAAAAATCATCAAATATTGTTTGAAATACTGATAATCGTTTGACATCCCCAAGTAACCAAAAGTACCATAAAACAGACTCTTTAAAGCTTATTCAGCTTTGTTTAACAAATGAATAGCATTCTACTCAGCCTTAAATTTAAGTTCTTGCCGATACTTTCAAAGTCCATAGTTGAAGCTAAGTTGAAGGTTATTCAGCCTCCACATGAGACTTCGAAAAAAAAAACTAATGAGAAAAGAATCATACTTTTCCGCAGAGTTCCGATAATCACTCGGAAGAAACGCTCATGATAGGTTTCTAGTTGGAAAAATTCAAAGCCGAATGCTGCTGCCTGTAGTTCCCTGAGAGTCGGCAGAACGACAATGCGAAGTCAATGTAAACAAGATTCAAAAGCGAGAGTGGATTCGCATCAAAGTCGATCTCTCAGGCTCACTACCTGGTGTATCAGAAGTGATTGAGACAGTTACTGATACAAGATCCAATTCGAAAATCCACTCACTCACTCACTCAAACTCAATCAATGCGGCCTTGCATCGGTTCATACTGCCTGCCTACTTTCTGCCATAGCGCAGATACTTATGTACATATATACTGCCTGCGTGTTTGAATGGCTATTTTGATCCTTCGCAACAACAGCAACAACAAAGCAAGATGTTTTAGGCAGACAGCATTCGATCATCGATCAGTAAATGAATGAGTGAGTGAGTGAGTGATCAAGAAAAGTTATTGAGCGAAAAAAGAAACTGAAAATCAGGTAGCTCCTCAATCAGTTGAGAATTCCAACTGGAGAAGGATCGTCTCTCTTTCAAATTTTGTTTCTTTGATTCTCGGAGCAGCGCTGTCGAACACAATCTTTGCCCCGCTGGGAGATAAACAAACCGACAATTTAGTTTTTGCTTTCGCTGTTGAAAACGTATCAGTGTCTCTCATGAAAATTGAGTGATATTCGGAACACTGCTTTTCCGTGCATTGGGTTTTTTTTACCTATTTGTTTTTATTTAATGTTTCTTCAACTGTGAATAAGTTTTTCACTCACTTCAAAAAATTGCATGCTTGAATATTTCAAAATTCAAAATTTAGCCAAAAATTATAACAATACCAAAAATATACAATAAATAGATAAAGTATTTTTAAACAATTTTCTTACTTAAAAAAAAAATTGTTGGAAAAATGATAACGATTGTTGTTTACTATTCATTTTATTTTAAATTTCTTTTCTTCATTTTCAATGGAAGGATTGATTAAAAACTTCCGCTGTACTACCTTGAATTTTAAAATAAAATAAATCACGAATTGAAATGTGGATTCTTGATGAGGAAAAAAAAGAGTTTAAACTTATGAGAATTTATTCAATAGTTGATAATTGAATTTTATTTGGAAAAAGAAGAAAATATTAAACTTTTTTTCAAGACTGTCGGTGATCAAAGTCAAAGATATCACCCTTTTCTATATTTAAATTCTTCCAGTGAAAAAAAAGTTCTGAAGTTCAAAATAATCTAATATATAAAGATGAGTTGGACTATATATGTTTGTATGCACCTTATACAAATCCACACCGCTTAACCGATCAGCCTGAAAATTGGTACAGTTATGTATTTGGACCACGGGAAGGTTTTAGTAATAGTTTCGAGCCCCTCCCACCTGAGAAACGGGACCCACCCATAGAACTTTCGTTTTTTTTCCCACAAACCAAAAGTCATGGCACCCATTTTTCAGAACCATTTTTTTCCCTTTGGCGGGGTTGTTTTCACCATCACCATGGGCCGGGCATTAGAAACGACCATCAAGAGTTCACGTGGACTGGGAAGCAAATCAAAGCTCGCTGAGCATCAAAGATTTGAAAGGTAAAATTTTGGCGGGTGTTTTTTCCTTCTACTGTTTAAAACACGTGGTACCGGTACGAGATATTTGGATGCAATAATGAGCCTACATTTTGTATTGAAAAATACAACTATCCTGTAAGGAATACATTGACTAAAATTGTAGTGATTTTCAATGTGCTGCCTACCGCCCCGCTGGGGGGCTTTGAGAGTTTACAAGGATATACAGTGAACTGAACAGTCAACAGTGAATTGGCTTCTTCAGCTAAATAACTATTTGGACTGAATGCTGAAAAACTAATGAACCGATTTTCATAAACTCCAGCTTTTGACCAACCATTTTCAAATTTTTAGGATTCCTTATAGAGAAAGAAAAAATCATTAGATTCAGAGTAACATATATGTTGAAGGCTGCAATTTTAACGCTTTGATAGCCGCCGGGGAATCTAAATGGGGGATTAGCAAATTGATTAGATAATACAATATGAGGTTTTTAGTTTTATACAATCCTATTTCATTGGCCAATTTATTTATACTTTTTGATTTATTTTTGGTAATCAATGTGTTCAATTCTACCATCCAATTTTGAAAAAAAAACCGTTTGGTACTGCGATTTCAAACAAATGATTTCAAAGAATTTTAACATTGATCACTCTTCAAAATAATTAATGGAACTCAAATAAGACCATTTCCATAACATTTAAATGGTTATTTCGGTTCAGAGATGATTTCTTTTCAATAACTCCAAGAAACTTTTAGTGCAACTTTCAACATTTAAGAAAGACAGTGTTAAATTTAGAAAAAAGCGAATAAAGCACACATACAATTGAAAACATGCCAAATGAGTCTTAAACATGGTTCAACAAGGTTCGGAAGTGTTTTTAGAAATTTTAAATTAAATAAAACTTAAATATTGTACAGGGAGATCATCCATCTTGAAAAGTGGGATAGTCTCCAAAAGAGATTAAAGTTTTTTGTGATAGAGAAGATGGAAATTAAATTGAAATTCAATTCATAATCCTTAAAACTATAAGCTTCTTCTAAAAAAAATGAAATCGATAAACACAGTGAATAATCTCAATAAAAACTTTTTAAAGACTTACAAAACTTACGTGGCCAAACATGGGCCCAATTTCTTAAAATGATGGATATAAAGCTCCCAATATTTAAAAAAAATCAAACGACTCATTTTGATTAATATCTTTTGTGAACCCGAGCAAGGCCGGGTAAAATCAGCTAGTAACTTTATATATTTATAATACAACATGTCCAGTTAAACTGATGAATTACAGATAGGGAAGTGATCAATAAGAAATCGATAAAATAAAAATAAAAATAATGAACTCCAAATTTTGTTGTAAATATTCAAAGCACAAATTAAATACAAATTTATATAACATTGAGCATTAAAATTCAACTTTTAAGTTGCTACTTCAAATACTTTTCAAACTTTCTAAAGATAAATTAAAAGTCATATTTGATTGGAAAAGTGATTTAATATAATGAAAATTAAAGAAATAAAATTAATATATTTATAATTTCATAAATTTTTCAATCGAAGGTTTCAAAGTTTAAAATTTCAAGCTCTGAGTATGTTGTCGGTTTCAATTGGAATATTGGGTCCTGGAAAGAATAGAAGGCGGAAACTTTATTTCTCTTATTACAAATTTAGTTTCAAAGTCTTTCAAGAAAATTATGTTTTTAGACAATAAAAATTTAGTTTTGAATAATAAAAACAAAATTATATAAAAATATTTCATAAAGTTCGAATAGTTTTACTTTAAAATTCGGTAAATGTATTTGAAAATTAAAACAAAATATGAAGAAGAAAGTGATAAATTTTTTGACATTTTAGAAGTTTATTTTTCTATAAACTCGTCTAAACATTTCAAAAACTTATTAACAGAATTTAATTGACAATTCAAAGAAACAGCATTCAGGTATCTATGATTGAATAATTTATTTGGTAGATTTTATTTATAAATAAATTTTAATAAATTTCGTCTATCACCTTGCGTTTAGTGATATGGAGTTTATAAGTTTAAAATGCATCAGTTTTAGGTGAAAATAATCTTTGATAACTGATGAAATAACAAATCAACGGTAAAGAAATATCTAATTATGAATTTGTTTATTATTCATTTAATTCAATTAAGAAATAATATTTTTCTGACATTAATAAATAAAGTATGGAAAACAAAATTAAATTCATTTAACATAATTTGTTTAAACCTGCAAAACAATTAGTTTTTTTACTTAAAAATATCTTAAACTCAATTTGATTTAAAGCTTCATTCATTGCTTTCGAATGTGATGTTGAGCATTTATAAGAACAAGTGACAAAAAAAAATTGTAACTGCAATTGGTTTCTTAAAGAATATTTCATATCAGCACGATGTTTTGTCAATCAATATTCTTAGTAGTACAGTAGGGGATATAAAGTTTTAGATTTTATTTTGCTAATTCTGATGAGCATCATAGCTTCCAACTTGTTAATGTTTAAAATTTGTATTCGATGAATCAATTTTGATGTAAAAATGGTTGGTTTCAAACTCTGAATTTGTTTCGTTACACTTTAAAAAAAACCCATTCTAAGGACGAGGTAGTTTTTTTGAATGTCTACTTTAAAGTTTTAATACAAAATGATGATTGAATTGCAATCGAAATTTACAATTAAAAATTAGTTTAAATTCGTGAACAGCATACATGAAATTTCGTAAAATGAAATGTCTCAAGTCTAGATGAGTTAAATTAATATCCGGCGGAGGCGAGAAAAAAATTGTATTTTCCCTTTAATGCGTTGAAAATTTTACTTGGAAAAAATCTTCATGGGCGGGGGGAGGGGGGGGGGGGTTAAACCCCTAAAACCTCCCCCCGTTCGCACGGCCTTGGTCTAATGTGAACTTTTAATGCACAAGATTAAATATCTATGCGTCTTTTGGTTACCTACTTGGTTTATTGATTGAAAATTGATCTTTTTTTGCTCTAAGGCTCTGAGGGACTCATATATTGATATACAATTGGTGTTGATATGAAGCCACCCTAACCCTGGTTGGAGGCTTTAAAGCCCAACCGATTCACCGCAGTTTTATGGCATTTCGCGCCTTTCAGTACACCACAGAACGAAGTTAGCGCGAATGTTCGCCAAAGCACCCTACACTTTCAGGCCGGAGTACATAAATTTGAGCAGTTTTTTCGGTGGTGAGTTACCGAATGGACTTCCCCGGCTTAACAGCAAGAACTTTAAATAAAAATAACACCAGAAACAGCAAAAAAAAACAAGAACAAGTACTACGACGTCTCGACTCAGTCACCATCCGGCCAAAGTTCCGAAAAATAACCGACACTGGGTAGCGTAAATTTTTGCGTGCGAGGATAAATCATACGGAAATTTATGCGAATGCTTCCTACCAAAACATACATTCGTTCGTTCATATATTCAACAATGTGCCAGCTGGCTCGTTGAAACTTCTTTTGCATGCTTGCTCGGGTTTTCCGGAATGTTTGCAAAGTTCTTTATTTTCGCGTGTCGTGTTTTGGATTACCGAGGTGAATTATGTTGCATCGCTGCATTTGTGGGAATTTATCTCGAACTGGCCTAGTTTCTTCGGAATATTCAGCAGAATGAACGGACGAGCAGAATGGTTTAGTAGAAGCCCCTGAATGTCATAGGACATAATCTTTTGAATAAAACTGACAATAACACTGAAGACAATTTATTCTACTGACTTTACGACAATTTTAGACGACGATAATACAATTTACTTCGATCCAAATGAAAAAAAGAACATTTTTAAAATGGTTGGTTGTAAGAGTAATGACAAAACGGCAACGACAAAGGTCATCAAAAGTGCATCTAGTTCATTAACTAAATTTTCCCAATCGAGTCAACCCTACCAAAAACACGCAAAAAACCAGAACCCCAGAAGTGCAATCAGAAATAAACAAAACCGACTTCTCCAATACCCTCCCTCGTTTTCTGATCCATGGCAAGACGAGACAAGGCCTGGGTCGAATCAACCAAAACCCACCCCCACGTCCAGCCAGCCCTAATGCTAATTTGCGGTATTAAGTAGTCTAGAGTAACTAGCAAGTAGGACCGAAACGACGATCCGCGTCAGTAAATCGAGAGCACCCAATAAACTAATGGTTTATTAACTGCTCAGAAGGGGGCTCGAAATATTGCCTCATCACCTCGTTCTCGAGTTTTGGTCTTGGTCTTGGTCTTGGAGTGCACACAAAATCAAACACCCCCGGCTGCTGCCAGCTATCGTAGTTGTTACCGGTTCAATAGCTTGAATCAGAGGGACCACGAAGAGTTTTGAGGGGGCACTTTATTGGCCAAGAGAGAATGGCAAATGTTTGCAGTTTCTGTGTTTGCATTCTCGCAGAAAAAAATGTACCGCAGAATTGGATACAGTCGAGTGAGGATATGTGTGTATCAATGAAAACAACAAGCTTTTGGGAAAGATTAGAGCAATGGTAAAATTAGAGTCGTGGTATGAAGTAATTGGTTAGAAAACTAACAAATCGTAACATTATTTAAAATCATGGTTCTCCTACTTCCGGGTAGGAGCCCTAAAATAGCATCAAATTGTAGGATATTCACTTGGGTAAGGTTGCCGAAATCAGCGAAAAATCTGTAGTTTCACAGAATTTTGAGCCAGTTTTCACATAGGTTCTGTGTTACAGAACACAGAAGTTTGAGATATTCACAGATTTCACAGATTTTACAAAACTTTTGAATTTTGAATGGATTTCCAAAAATATTAATTTTTTTAACCAATATAAAATTTAGATTTCTTATGTTGAATTAGAAATGTTTGATAACATTGATAATGTTGATTGATTTTTCTCTATATTAAAATGTTAAAAGGACCCAATTTATCATGAATTTTCGATTATATTAAAGGAATAGCATCATAGACAACCTTCAGCGAATTTTTGGATACAATCACAGAAAGAAAAAATTTATTGTTCTCAAAAACACAGATTTATTTTTTGGCAATCTAGCACTTGGGTGGTCCAAAAAAGGTATTTTTTCGAAGCATGACCATGGGTGCTCAAATCGTTGGGAGAAATAACAACTTGCTTTTAAATTCTTTAAAAAACCCGATTTAATGCACTTGACAGTGGATTGTAGCCTTCCTTACAGAGTGTAAATTTTTCTGGATACATATGGCACAAAAAAATAAACAAATTCCTAATCACAAATTGTGATTAAAATCATGATTTTTATTTAAATAACATAATTTGTGACTAATTCGAAGTTATTATTTGCTAAGAATATACTGTATGATTCTGTTCTAAACCATTTTTTTGGGAATAAGTAGGTACATATAATCTCTATATAATCTTTTTGAGGTCATATAAATTCAAAACGAAATTAATAAATTAAATTTAAGAAAAATATTCCAACGTTTGCTTTAAATAACCTCTGAAGTTGAGGAAATGTATTTTGAAGAAACATTTTTCCTTGTTAAGTGAACCGCACGGCGTTATTGTTCCCATTCATGTAAAATTTATCAATTTTGTTAGCTTTGTCAATTACGTCGATTTTTTTAGTTTTCGTCATTTGTCATTTGAATCATGTTCATCTTTTTCGTCATGTTTGTCATTTTTAACACTTTTGGCATTGTTGTCATAAATATTCATTTTTGAAAATATTGGAATTTTTGTCACTATTATATTAGTCAAAGGCCAACAACAGTCTTACCTTTTCATTTACTTATCTTTTTCAAGTTGCTGGCATTAAGCAAGATTGGTAACGGAGAAGGTATTACATTGCGTTGAACCTCAATTGACATTAAAATCAAAGCTAAAAATAATTATGAATTTTCAAACAATATGTATGAGGTAATTACGGATTTAATCGATGTTCTTATAGTTCAACTACAATTTTGATAATCATTTTAATATTTTTTTTCCTAATCAGGACAATTCGAAATCAGAACGGCTTTCGAAAATAAGGACATATCCAGAATAATCAGAACACCTGGCACCTCTGATCTTCAAGTATAATATCTGAACAATTGTACACTGAAATTCCCGGAACCTGTATTTAAAGCAAACAGAAAAAAATAATAAAAATTTATTTGAAATATTTTGGTAATTGGAAATTTATCACAACTTACATCCAACAAAGGTTTCCCGCCATGGCAAGTTTATTCATTATTGATCAGTAGAAGTTATTACTTCTGACGATTAATATTTTGGCCCCTCATTCGGACGAATAATTGCACTACGACGTTTTACCCGATTCACAGGATATTTTTCTCGGACTCTGGGAGTATAAAATTGTTATGAAACTAATAAATTACTCTTTTCTGCACCTACCAGCTCATACACAACTCTGTTATGTTTCCATAATAAAAATAATCTTTCACAACATGACTGACATTCACTACTTATACATTCATTTAAATTTTAAGTGACCAATCAAGTGAAATTGACAAGTAAGTGACGGGTCAAGTGAATTTTAAGTGAGCATGTAATGAAATTGAAGTGAGTGGCGAAGTGAGTTGACATTCAGAGGAATCTCAAGTGGCAGTCACTTAAAACTCAAGTGATGAGTTAGTGAACATTGATTCGGTCACTTGAAACTTAAGTGACGGGTAAGCGAAATGTACATGAGCCACTTGAAATGAAGAAATTCACTGATCTTCCACTTTTAAGTGAAAAGTCAAGTGTATTTTAAGTGTGATTGTGGGTTCAGTGTACTGAACGCAAGGGTTTTTCTATGCGAACCAGAGGTGCCAGGTGTCATGATTTTACAGGATTTGTAGGATTTTCGAGAGACCGTCCGGATTTTTCAAAATCGTTTGAATTTTTCTGATCTTTAAAAAATGGTATTCAAAATATCCTGAATTCTCCTGACTTCTAAAAAACTTTCTCATATATAACTGAACTTAAAGTATAATGATGGGAACAATAAACAAATCTGTAATAAAATAACTCAACCGATGACAACCTGTGGTTCCGATGATATTTGAATGATGTTTTCCGATATGAGTTGCAGGTCAGCTAAGATTCTGCTCGCTACAGTTTCATAAATTTCATTTTGTCTTTATTTATGCAATCCAAGTAATTTAGTGGTGCCCTAAAAAACCTGATTTTTTGGCATTGTGTTGTCCTGATTTTTGACAATACCACCTGGCACCTCTGATGCGAACAAATGGCGCGCAAACGTATGGCGTGAAAAAAAGAATAAATCTCACGTCATCGGGTTCAATAATCGGACAATTTATTATGGATTTCAAATTGTTATTGTCAAATAAGATAAAATTTCGTCAATTTTTTTAATTTTTTCCACTTACTCCATCTTTGTTATCTTTGTCATATTCACAATTTTTTCCATGTTATATGATTTTAATCGCCGTAATTTGTATGATTATAATTTTAATGGCATGTGCGGCGGAATGAAAACTAGAGAGAATTTTATTTGATAGAATTTGAAAGAAAGTGTGCGTAAAAACACGCTCTCAAACCATTGGGCTCGCTATACATGGGAATTCTCTTTCTGGGTTTCTCATGTATAGTTAGCTAATGCAGAGCAAAGGCGGGAGCAATTCATGAGAGCTTTTCATCAACATGCCCTCTAGCCTAAAATTTCAACACCTATCAAGCTTTCTCCTATTGGCGCACTAATGCCTGTCTATCCACCTTTCTTTCAAATTCTATCAAATAAAATTCTCTCTAGTTTTCATTCCGCCGCACATGCCATTAAAATTATAATCAATTTTTTTCATTTTGTCAGATTTGTAAAATTGATCGAATGTGTCATTTTTATCAAGTTTTAATTTTTGAACTATATCAATTTTATAGATTTTTGTAATTTTTGTCATTTTAACATTTTGCGCACTTCTTTAATTTTTGTTAATTTGATCAATATCATTAAATTTTGTCAATTTGACCAATTTTGTCATTTTTGTGAAATTGGTCTATTTTGTCGATTTTGCCTATTTCTTCGAGTTTTGTCAAGTTTGTCAATTTCAATATAGAAAGTTTTCTTTCCAAAACTTCGAAAACGATTTTCTTCGCTTCTCTATAAAATGAGTGCTTCTTAAAAATTGATCACTTTGCAATTGGCGACTAACGAAAAAATATCTCGATGTCAAATTTTTGAACCATTTTTTAATTATGATATAAGAATTACCATCATGGCTAAAATTTCTCCGAAAAAAATCAAAGTAACCGTTTTAACTATATTAAATTATTAATTGAGTAACCATATAAAATGGTTAGTAAAAATGAGCGTCTGAAAAAAAATTAATATGGTGTGCTTCGTCCTTCCGCGCGCGCCCTTTCGTCGTTTTTTCCTTCACAGAGCAACCTGAATATAGTGTTGGGCGAAGTCCCGAAGTTACAATCGCTATCATTCCATGCGATGTGGGCCACAAGCCATGTGGTTATCTATAGGTGGGGACAACCAAAAACTTTAGTATTAATTTAGATCGTTGTATCCATACAGTTGTTTATGAACGATTGTGATGTAACGCGACGCCATCATGGAGTCAAGTATTAGGCGTCCAAAGTAGTCATAGAAACTTGTTAGGAGGAATGTTTGGGATCGCACTCCTTGGTGAAAACCATAATGATGTTGATTGAATAGGAACTTCGGTTTCTAAATTTTTGGATTGGTTCGGTTTCAAACTGAACCAGGAATATTGATTAGAAGACTTGGGCAACGAAAAATTTGAAACTGTCGTTTTCCTCCTACACGGTTTCTGTCACGATGACATTAAATCTGAATGGGAGCGAGGGCTGTAAGTTTCTTCCACACATCAACAGATCCATACTTTCACAGCTAGCGAATGCGCCCATCGTGTCTATGACGTCACGTGTATTTTGACGTCATATTATCGATCATCTTGATTAGTGATTATTTGACATTGCTGGCAACCCAAATGGATATGTTTTTTGGAGTGATCATTTAATAAAATTTTCTATGAATTTTCTTTTTCAAACTATTTTGTTTTATTTTCTTCCTTTTATACATTGAAGAGGGAAAAATTCAATTTTTTGAAGATAAAAATCATTTTTATTATACTGCCCAGTTTTGCAAAAACGCGTGGAACAAAGTTTACAAAAAATCACACTAATACACACAAATACACAGACATTATCTGAACTCGCCGTGCTGATTCGATAGGTACCTATGAAGGTATATCTAAGACCCATAATTAATGATCTCCCAAATCGACCGATAACTATAACTTTCTGTAAGAAAGACAACAAGGTGTTCAAATCGTTCCTCGGACTCCCAGAAGTCGCCATGTCAAATTTTAGCTTATTCAGATAACTCTAAAAGGAGTCGCTAAACGACTCTCAATTTTGTATGGAGATTTGACATCATGTGTGTTTGTGAAACTGTAGAGTTATCGACACTCAATAGTTAGAACCAAAAAACGGTATTGGTCATTGTTGAAAGGGGAGGGAGCTTACCTTATGAAATCCTTATAAAATGTGGCAGTACCCTTTCGATTTCCAAACTATTTTTATTAAACTTAGCACACATTCAAACTTTTATGTAATAGGTTGATTTAAAATATTTTAAAAGACTGTTAAAATATAATGTAACGCGATTTTCGAACATTTCTGACCCCCCATACCCCAACCCACCCTCTTCCCCTTCCTCTCTACGTAACACATTCTCACCTGATTTTTTATACATAATCCACAAAGCGTAACATACTCTTAATAATCCACCCCCCTAAACGCGTTACGTAATATTTGAATGGTCCCTAAGGCATTTCCCACTTCTGTTAAGGTAGGCTCCCATACAAAACGATCATAAATATGATAAGACTGGAATAATTTCCACGAATTTTCATTGAAAATTGTTGCATTACATACATGATTAGAGCATTGATTGAATTGGCAAACTTTGCTAAAATAACACTAGTTTTTTATGTGCTTGTGATATAGCTCAGTTGGCAAATCAGTTGCTTCCTGAGCCAATGTCCGTGGGTTCGAGCCCAAGAGTAAACATCGATCATATCGAACGATCGAATACGATAGAAATTATTAAAGTGTTTTTTTTGTAACATAATTCGCAATAAAGTTTCAAACACCCTACATAGCAAATGTGTGTGTCATTTTGACATCCGATTTTGAATGAATTTGTGAAAAACGGGAGGTTCTCTATGAGATTTTTTTTTGTATTGCAAGATATTTTCAAAATCGAAGGAAAATCATAAATTCAGAATCAAAATCCTAATATTTAAACAATTTTTTTAATTCAGAAAAAAAGCTTATCTTACCTATTTATATGAGATTTAAATAAAAATAAGAGTTTAATATTTAGTATCAGAACTGGAATTTTATTTCCTTAGTTGTCTTTATATATAAAAAGCAATTTCTGTATGTTTGTTTGTTTGTTTGTTTGTCCTCTATAGACTCAGCCGTCTTAAGAGCTAGAGAGCTGAGATTTGGCATGGATACTCATTAGGACCAGGAAGGATGAAAAATGTTTTCAGATTTTTGGATGACCCCTTCTGAAGGGGGTCCATACAAGACAAATATTGTTTTCACGATATTGACGTTATTTTTCGTCGGATTGTGTTGAAAATTTGCACATGAGTGTGTTGAAAGACGAGCAATCGATTCCAGCTGTCAAATTTTGGGTAAGGGGACAGCCAAAGGGGTCGTCCATATTAACTGTTCGTTGTTTTTGCGATATTGACGTTATTATACATCGTATTCAGATGAAAATTGGTACACGATAGTTTTGAGTGACGTGCAATCGATTTGAGGGATCAGATTTAGTGTAAGGGGCCGGCAAAAGGGGTCGTCCATATTAAATTTTCAGTATCTTAGTGATATTGTCGTTTTTATACATCGGATTGGGATGAAAATTTTCACATAGGAATTATTAGGAACAAATAACTGATTTCACTTATCCAAACAGGGCTTGTGATATAGCTCAGTTGGCAAGTCTGTTGTCTCCTGAGCCGATGTCCGCGAGTTCGAGCCCAAGAGTAAACATCGAACACAGTAGTACCGGATAGTTTTTTCAATAACGATCCGCCAACTGCAACGTTGATAAAGTCGCGAATGCCATAAAGATGGTAAAACGACTATAATCGAAACAAAAAAAAAAAAAAAAAAAAAAAACTTATCCAAACTAAAATCAGGGGTCGGCCAAAGGGGTCGTCCATGTTAACTATTCACTGTTAATGCAATATTGTCGTTATCATACATCGGATTCAGACGAAAATTGGCACACGAGGGTTTTGAGAGATGAGCATTGGATTTCAGGTATTCATTTCAGTTTAAGGGGCCGGCAAAGAGGGTCGTCCATATAAACCTTTCAATATTTTTGCAATATCGACGTTATTATACATCGGATTGGGATCATAATTTCCACACGGTAGTTTTCAGGGACGGATAATCGATCTCAGATGTCAAATATTTTGCCAGGGGTCGACGAAAGGGGTCGCCCATATAAATTAATTTTTCACTATTTTTAGCTATATTGACGTTATTAAACAATGGATTGCTTTGAAAATTTGCACACGGAAGTTTTGAGGGAAGGGCAATCGATTTCAGATATCAAATTTTATATAAGAGCCCCCGAAAGGGGTTTAGCTTTTTGGCAATAATTGCGTTGTTATGCAATGATTTAGTCGAAATTTATACACGTGGATTTCGATTCCTGATTTCATATTTAGTAGCAGACGACAGACGAAGTGATCGTCCAATATTTTTGCAATTATTACTTAACAATGAATCTGGAAAATGCTTGGCAATTGACTCTCATACAAACTGTTCGTGACATATTCCAAGTTGAAAGCGAAACGGAGTTCGTATGGGATCAGCTAGTTTCTAAATAAAAATTGAGGTTTTGAATGGAAGATATGTGACTTTTGCATTAATTTCTCTCACCCTCAATGCCCCATCATTAAAAATTAGTTATAAAATTTAAAATGATTTGGGTACATTTAGAAATTTTAAAAACATTATTTAAATTTTGAATCCGATTTAAATTTATTTCGTTTCTGATCTAAACACCTTAAGTATTCATATTACTCATTTTACTGGTTGTGCTAAACGTAAAAACTTATGCTACACAAATAACACACGACGTATTACAGGACACGACACTTAACGTTTTTACTAACGGAAAAAGGAATTAAATTTACCTTTTTTGTCGACCGGTTTCGGGCTCGATGTTGCCCATCTACAGGACGATGTCCGACTGACTAGATGAAGGAAAAACACTAATACATGTTCATACTATCCAATAGTATTCGTCGAAGGGTGGTCGGGTTGTTGAAAACTTGGTTTGAGCAGGTTGAAAAGCGGTGATATGATTGGAGCCTCATCCTCGTTCATAAGTGGCCTTTCCGATGTAGTGATATACATGGATTCCCATGCGTTTAAATGTGACGCTTTGCGTACACATTTTTTGAACTTAACCTTTCCCCAATCTATGTGATGATTAAGTTCTGACGCGTGGGCAGCTACACTTGATTCGTTGCTCCTGTTGTTATCTACTGCGTTTTTGTGCTCTTTGATTCTGGTTCTGAATTTCCGTCTGGTTTGCCCAATATAGACGGCCGGGCAGTTTTGACATGGAATCTCATAAATTCCAGATCTCTCTTCCGGTAGCACTTTGTCTTTTAGAGAAACCAGTCGATCTTTCAAAGTGTTTGAACTTTTGTAAGCCACTTTCAGACCATGTTTAGAGAGAATCTTACTGATACTATTTGTCAGTGGTGGGTGGTACGGCAGGCTGACTCTTTGGGATTCATCTCTTTCTGGTTTGAATGTGGTTGCGTTGCTACGGAGCTTTTTTCTTTCGTGTTTTCGGAGGATTTTGCTGACGAATTCTTGATCGTATCCGTTTAATTCACCAGCCTGCAAGATTTTTTGCTTTTCTAGTTCGAATTCATGGCTCTCCATCGGTATGTTGTACAGACGGTGGGCCATCGAATGAAAGGCAGCTTGCTTTTGCGCTCCAAAATGGTTTGAATCAACCGTAATATAGCGATCTGTTGACGTGGGTTTACGGTAAATTCCGAATTTCACCGTGTTATCTTCTTTTCTAGAAATTAACAGGTCGAGGAATGGAAGTTTCCCATCAACTTCTTTTTCGACGGTAAATTTAATCGAACTATGCTGGTTGTTCAAAACCTCAAGCGTTTGCGGGAGATACCGTTCCTTTACGGTGGCGAAGATATCATCAACATAACGCCACCAAACACGAGGGAAAAGTTTCTCCCGTTTTTCGAGATCTGTTTCGAAGTCACTCATGAAGAGTTCAGCCAGTAGGGGGGATAATTTACTTCCCATGCTGAGGCCGAAGGTTTGCTTGTAGAATTTACCCCGAAACAAGAAGTAATTCTGATTCATACAAACCTCGGCTATGGTGACGTACGCTACGTACGTACGCGTCAGAACTTAATCATCACATAGATTGGGGAAAGGTTAAGTTCAAAAAATGTGTACGCAAAGCGTCACATTTAAACGCATGGGAATCCATGTATATCACTACATCGGAAAGGCCACTTATGAACGAGGATGAGGCTCCAATCATATCACCGCTTTTCAACCTGCTCAAACCAAGTTTTCAACAACCCGACCACCCTTCGACGAATACTATTGGATAGTATGAACATGTATTAGTGTTTTTCCTTCATCTAGTCAGTCGGACATCGTCCTGTAGATGGGCAACATCGAGCCCGAAACCGGTCGACAAAAAAGGTAAATTTAATTCCTTTTTTCCGTTAGTAAAAACGTTAAGTGTCGTGTCCTGTAATACGTCGTGTGTTATTTGTGAAGTATTCATATTATTGATGAAAAAAAGCAGGATCTGCAGAACAAAACAGAAAATTCTACCCCAGATTTCTAATTTCAAGTTAAAGCGTTTAAAAAATTTCTCAGACATTCTACAATTTTGGGACACACTAATGTACACTCATAGAAGAGGTTGCAAAAATCTAATGCCTATTTAGCAAATCTCCTTGCCGAAAATGCGCTTGAATGATTACTGTACCAAAGATAATATGAATGGAAAAGCATTACTGGCCTAAAAACTCAAGCTCCCAAGAAAAATGATGCATGAACATTACATTCAAGCGAAACAAGAAAAATATTTTATGGATTTTCATCCTATTGGATAATTCATCCCAAAAAGTGTAGTGAGAATCGAACTCACTGCAACATTTAATCTCGGCTTGCCAGTCCGATGCCATACCCAGTGCACCATCCGAGTCGGTTAGAAAACAAAAGTATTGTCAATGTCTCTCTGCTACCACCGATTTATTTTCAACCTCCTTTGTCTTTGAGAGGGAAGTGAGAAACTAGAAACTGTTTTCTATTGCCGTTCGGTTTACATACACACACACAGCTCATCCCGGCTGATGGGTTTTTTTGCCGTCGGTTAAAAACAAAGATTTTTTTATAATGTCGGTTTAGGGATGAATCATCCCAGAGGAATCCCGTACAATAAAAAAATAATAATAATAATGTCGGTTTACATACACACACAGCGCTCGGTACATCATTCGACAATATCCTTGCTGGCTGATTGTTTCCATCCTTATTTGTTTTGTGATAGGATATGAGATATGTTCTATTTGGTTTCTTTCAGACATATGCAAAGCAGTTACGCCGAGACGCAATGCCAGTTATTTGAAAGAATGTAATTGCCGGTCCGGCATAAAGTCTTATACCGATAATTCAGCCTCCGAGGAAGTTCATTATTGGAGTACAGTCTGATTTGTGCGTGTACTTTCAGTATTTGTCGAAACACTTCATTCGGCTTCCGAAATTTCCAAGCGTACAAGGATTCAATCAAAATGGCTTGAACCACGTGTCAATGCTGTCTACCCAAGTAACAATTTTAGCTTTATTATGGTCAGCAAAATTTCGTTTGGACTATAACATTAATCCTTATAAAAAGCTAAAGCGCATTCTATAACATCACCTGGACTCTAATAAAGCCAAAATTATGCTATTTGGCCCTACCCTTGAAACGTCATTATGATATATCTTTGTTGGTCATCAATTCTGGTCACCAAAGCTTTTAAAAAGCTATTATAAAACATGTTAGGAATTTTTGTTTTTTTCGATTCTGTGAGTTCTCGGAGTTTTATTTTTTTTCCAGCAACCATAATGGTTGATGAATGATGATTGCATTATTGAGATATTTATGATCTGGTAAAATTAATAGCCAATATACCAATGTTTTAACCATATTATGAGCCTCTTTTGTACTGCCAGTCAAGATATTAGGTAAAATGTGTATGAAATAGTATCTTAAAATAAATGCGCCTCGTCAAATCTGATGGTCAATCATGATGGAATTAATGGAAAATGGGCTTGAAAAAATATTTTCCAATGCTTGCATTGTGAATCCATCAACATGGCGTCATTTTGTGCCCTTCGATTTTGCAACCAACATGGCGTGAGTCAATTCATAGTTTTATTGTGGTTTAATGATGACCCCAAAAAAAAGCTACGATTTGACGTTTCTCTCGCAAGCGAATCAATGACACGCTTAGGATGAGTTCCTAATTTCTGAGTTGTTTATCCTTAGTACAGTAAATGAGGACATACATTTTAAATAAAAACGGATTGGTTGTTAATCACCCGTGGAATAAATCATGAGTTGAAGTCAAATTTCGTTGTCTGACGCCATCTTGAAATCCAAGATGGCGTCTTCCGCTGAACTTTGAAATGCTGTTAGTCACTGAGAATCGCATGGAAGGCCCACAATATTGGTATTTGGTGAAAGGGCTAAACTACAAGAAGTCGAATTTCGCTATCGGACGTCAACTTGAAATCCAAGATGGCAGCTTCCACTGAACTTTAAAATGCTGTTAATCATTGAAAATCACATGAAACTTCCACAAAATGGGTATAAGTTGAAAAGGATCAACGAGTAGAATACAAATTTCGCAATTAGGCGTCATCTTGAAATCCAAGATTTCGGCTTCCACTGAACTATAAAATGATTGAAATCATTGAAAATCACTAGAAATTCCCACAATATGGTCATTGGGTAAAATGGCTTAATCAGTTTAAGTGGAATTTCTCTATCAGATCCTCTTGAAATCCAAGATGGCGACTTTCGCTGAACCTTAAAATGCTGTAAATAACTAAAAAACCGCATGAAACACCCACAATATGGGTATTGGCTAAAAGGGCTAACCTAGAAGAAGTCAAATTTCGCTATCAGGTGCATCTCGAAATCCAAGATGGCGCCTTTCACTGAACTTTAAAATGCTGTTAAACACTGAAAATCGCATGAAACTCCCACAATATAGGCATTGTGTGAAAGGACCAAACGAGTAGAAGTCGAAGTTTTCTATCAAACGACATCTTGAAATCCAAGATGGCGGCTTCCACTGAGCTTTAAAATTATGCAAATGACAAAAAACCGCACGAAAGCTTTACAATATTGGTATTCGTTGAAAGGGATAAACTAGAAGAACCAGACCCTGATTGTTTTTGGCAACCCGCTCGAACATTTTGTGTTGTTCAAATCGATCGATTCTTTCCTCAACTTTGTTTTTTCTTTGTACTACATTTTTTATCATGTTTTTGATGCATTTAGCACTTTTCTTGTTTTGTCGATAGTTTTTGATTTTTGCCATTTGCTATTTATGTCATTGTATTATGTCTATCATGCTTATATGTCTAAATTGTATTGGTCCTATTAAAGCGAAAACTATAAGGTTATGTTGTTTCTGTTATTTGTTTGATTTAGGGACATGTGCCAAAATCGGATGTTTTCAAAATCGAATGTTGCCAAAAACGCTCGGGGTCTGTATTGTGGTTGCTTTGTGCGATTTTGGGTCACTTACAGTATTTCAGAGTAAAGCGGAAAGAGAAAATCGACTACTACTCGTTTAGCCCTTTTACCCAATACCAATATTGTTGAGGTTTCATACGATTATAAGTCATATACAACATTTTAAAGTTCAGTGGAAACCACCATCTTGAATTCGGATGGCGTCAAATAACGAACTTTGACTTTTACTGGTTCATTTCTTTCAACTAATACCCATATTGTAAGGGTTTGAGGCGATTTTCAGTCATTTACAGTATTTTCAAGTTGAGTGGTAGCCGCCATCTTGGAACTTAAGATGGCGACGGACAACGAAATTCGACTTCTACTCGTTTATCACTTTCACCTAATAACAATTTTAATAAGGTTTCATGATATTTTCAGTTATTTACAACTTTGAAAATAAAAGCGGAAGCCGCCATTTTGTATTAATGATGGCGTCAAGCAACAAATTTTGTTCCTCCTATTTGAACTCTTTCACTCAATACTCATATTGTAGAGTTATTCATTCCACTTCCGGTAATTCGAAGTTTTCATAGATTTTTATAATTTTTTATTATTTTAACTCAAAATCAACACACAGAACTTATCAAAAATGTGTGAAAATGGGAATTCTAATTCAAATATGTGCTATCTAATCTGAGCGTGTCCTGATTTGACATCTTGATCGAGAACTGTCACTAAGTTTTATGGCGGTTTAATAATCAGGCACTGAGTGCTATTATAGAACATGCAAAAGAAAGCTTGGAGCAAACTTCTAAGTTTGTGTTTTATTATAGTTTAAACAAAGCATTCCTAACTCTTTCTAAATAACTAAAACAGTATGTTTAATGGAAGATTTATGAGCGTTTTCAAAACTATCTAAAATTCGATTCAAGAATATAAGCATTTTGCATGACCATAATAAAACCATCATAAAACGAGCTGCACAAAAAAAGCCATAATAAAACCATAATAAAACATCGAAATGCTAGTTAGCTTGATCTGTGTTACTTGGGTACTTAACGTTTCCATCAAATTAGGGAGCTCATTAAAACAACAAAACTGTGAAAATGTGACGAGCAATAACATTATCAAATGGTCCGTTACATTCAATCGGTCCAATACTGCCGGGAACAGAAAACAAACAAACAAAACCGAACCCTATCAAACATCAAGCAAGCCAAACAAAACTGCCCCTCGAATGCAGTTTAGGTGGTCAGTGGCAAGCAAGTAAGCAAGCTGGCAGCCGTTGGCGATTTCGTAGAATTGTTGATTCCATCCAAGCTCAGTCAACCAACAACGGCAGGCAGCGTGGAGTAAAATTTAGTTCGGAAAAAACATCACCTCACCCTACTTTTGGTAAACAAAAATACCAACCAACTAACTAACTAGAGAACTGGGCTGAAATATTAAATTAGTTATGCTAACCTAGAAAATTAAAATATCGAAATCGAAACCACACGAGAGTGTTAGTTGGTAAGTCACATTGTTTGCATTTTAGCCGTTAGAGGTGTTTATATTTATAAAATTTCAAACAACTGAGGACGAGAGCGGTCAATTAAAAGTGGCGACCAAGCGTTGAAAAAAAAAGAACCTCCACCTTCTGCCACCTCCTTAAATGAGTGTGGCTGCCACACTTGAACGAAACCTGTCGAAGAACACCGTCCCTTTAGTCAGTCAGCCAGTAGTCAATCAGTGATTGGTTTTTTTTGTTGTTTTTTGCCTTCAGTACTGTGGCTTATTTTGCAAATGAATGAATGGACTTTTTCTTGTGGAATCGAACCTAGCAATTAAAGTTGAGCTAATTCAAACCGCGCCATTTCCTTACACACCAATAGGAGGAATGAATTGTTAGCTGGGTAGCCACATGAGGTGCCGAGAATTGAAAACTCAGAAAACAAGCCCGTCTAATTGTATTAGATCGAGCGATTGGGGTGATCGCCAATTTTGCAATCGTACAAATGTGTGGCATGTTTTTGAAAAAAGTACAAAATTACATAAAGTTAATAGTTAACTGGATTTGATTCTGCCATTCTGACTTTACGGATGAATTATTAGCTAGCAGTTTGGAAATGATCAGTCAGTTTCGATAGACTCTTGTTTCGTTAATTCTTAGAATTTCTGTCAAGCTCTGTTTGGTTAGTTCAGCTCGCAGAGAATTCTACAATACTTTGATCATCAAAAAAGGATGAATCTCCGTATTCGGATTTAAAAAATACTTCAAAGTGACATACTAAAACTGGGATCCTGAACATTCGGCCGAAGGCCGTTAGGGCTAGGTGTGGCTAGGTGTTGGGTCAAATGTGTGGTTATCAGAACAAAGGATGTTATTCGAATTATACAATATTTCGAATGAGACGAAGGACCAAAGTTGGTTAGGCCAAACGGTGACGAGGGCTATTGGATTTTAGGCCGAATGGTATCTCTAGACCCAACGAACGGTAAGCCGAACGGTCGTAAGTCCGATTGGATATTGTTTTACGATAATCTGCATAGATACTGAGCCGAATGGACGTTAGACCTTACTTACTGACTTAATGATCCCGCGCCGATCCTCCGGTGCATAGGGCCGTGGTAAAAGACCTCCACTGTTGACGATCCGGGGCCAGCGTCTTCACCTGGTCCCAGTCAAGATTCTCGTCGACAGTTCGGATTTCAGCGGCTAGGCTTCGCCGCCACGAGTTTCTGGGTCTGCCTCTTCTTCGATGACCTTCTGGATTCCAATCTAGCGCCTCTCTGCAAATCTCGTGTTCGTCTCTTCGCAGCGTGTGCCCAATCCATCTCCACTTACGTTCCCGAATCTCGATTTCTAGCGCCCTTTGATGACACCGGCGATGTAGTTCCTCATTCGAGATCCAGTTGCCAGGCCACCAAGCGCGGATGATATTCCGCAGGCAGCGGTTTACAAATACTTGCAGTTTTCTCGTCGTCACCGCATATGTGCACCAAGTTTCGCACCCATACAGCAATACGGATTTCACGTTTGAGTTGAAGATTCGGATTTTTGTTCGTAGAGAGATCGTGACCGCCAGATGTTTCGGAGACTCGCAAACGCAAATCGGGCCTTTCTGATCCGGGTTTCGATGCCTTTCCTGGTACCACCATCAGGCGTTATCTGGCTACCAAGATACTGGAAGCACTCCACTTTCTCAACTTGTTGCCCAGCTACCATGAAACTGGAGGGATTTCCTGTGTTGATCTCCATCGACTTGGTCTTTCCGACATTGACTTTGAGACCTGCTGCCTTGGAACTTTCGGTGAGGTCGTCGAGTTTGCTCTGCATATCCGGTTGCGTTCGGGCGAGCAAAACAATATCGTCAGCCAAGTCAAGGTCGTTCAGTTGTTCCATTGTTGAAGGATTCCACGGCAATCCTCGGTTCGGTGCACAGTCAATCGATCCAGTCAGAATCTCATCCATTACGATTAGAAAAAGTAGCGGTGATAGAATACATCCTTGTCTCACTCCAGCAGTTATCGGGATTGGTTCGGACAAGACACCGTCGTGCAAGACCTTGCACGAAAATGCCTCGTATTGTGCTTCGATGAGATGGACTAGTTTCTCTGGGACCCATCGTCGCCTTAGAGCCGCCCAGATGTTGTCATGGTTAAGTTTGTCGAATGCTTTTTCGAAATCAACGAACACCAGCAGAAGAGAGTCCTGGAATTCGTTAATTTGTTCCAGTATGATTCGTAGCGTTGTGATGTGGTCCACACATGTCGTCCGGATCGGAATCCACCTTGTTGCCGTCAGAGTGTAGCGTCGATTTTTTCCTGGATCCTGTTCAGGATCACTTTGCAGAGTACTTTGAGGGTTGTACAGATCAACGTTATGCCTCGCCAGTTACCACACTCTGTCAGGTCTCCTTTCTTCGGGACCGGGACGAGGATACCCTGCATCCAGTCGGCCGGGAATGTTGCAGTATCCCAGATGTCAGCGAAAAGACGGTGCAACATTTGTGCTGACAGGGCAGGGTCGGCTTTCAGCATTTTAGCAGGGATGCAATCGATCCCAGGTGCTTTGTTGGATTTCATGTTTTTGATTGCCTCTTCTATTTCAGCCAGCGAGGGCGCTTCCGAGTTGACGCCATTTATGCGACTTACTGTTGGCGCTTCAAGCTGCGGGTTCTGTTGGCCATTGCTATTTGTGACTCGGAAGAGTTGTTCGAAGTGCTCAGTCCATCGTTTGAGCTGATCTGTTCGATCGGTCAATAACTGACTTGCTCGGTCTTTTAGCGGCATTCTATCTTGCATTAGTCCTTGCACCACTGAGGCGGCGAGAAATGTCATAAAGTAATCGGATATCTCCATTGGCGCGGCTCTTTCTCCCTCTTCAGCTATGTAGTTAGTCCAGGCTCTCTTGTCTCGTCTACAAGCTCGTTTAACTGCCTTTTCCAGCTCCGCATATCGTAAGCGGGCGGCTGCTTTGGCTGACCCGGTACATGCCTGCTCATTTCCGACTTTCGCCTTTCTCCGATCATCGATCATCCTCCAGGTTTCATCCGACATCCATTCACTTCTTCTTCCACGAACTTTACCGAGAGTACCATGGCTCGTCGTGATAAAGGCATCTGTCCTAGGCCATGGCGCCCCATGATGCGCTCAAGGTCCTGATTGTCGGAGCCAATCTTTGCGTTGAAGTCGCCTAAAAGGATTTGGATGTCACCCTTCGGAATTCTCTCTACCACGCTGTTCAGTTGACTGTAAAACTGCTCTTTCTCCTGCAAATCGGCAACGTCAGTTGGCGCATAACACTGGACCATTGTAAGGTTTCTAACCCGTAAGGCTTCTAACGACGTTAGACCGTTTGGCCGATAAGACAATCTCCTACGCTAAACTGAATGAATTTTATTCAAATTTTTGATAATGAAGAAAAGCCATAAATTACCGGAAAATATTTAACGGGAACAATCGAACCAAAAATTCTAATTTTTTTGTTTAAAATATGAGCATTTCAGTACTGAAAATTTCATTTCAACACATTGTTGCATTATCGTAGTGCATCGCCCCCAGTTGCCTTTCTTATATTACCAATTAAGTTCCAAACATGCTGAAGCAACTTTTAGGGATGTAATTCCGGCATAATTGCTCGATAATTTCGCACAGATGGTCACATGCGGATCCATTACAATTACCGGAGATTCGGTGACCGCAAAATGAGAAGAAAAAAAGAAAATATTGGTTAAATGAAAACCATCACCACTGAGAGGAATGTGTCCAGTCCATCAGCCGGTGTGCCGACGAGCCCTTGAGTTCATTGAACGGGAAAATTG
Organism: Uranotaenia lowii; assembly: GCF_029784155.1. Classification (NCBI taxonomy): domain Eukaryota; kingdom Metazoa; phylum Arthropoda; class Insecta; order Diptera; family Culicidae; genus Uranotaenia; species Uranotaenia lowii. The sequence continues at coordinate 214,240,211 of NC_073692.1, read as the reverse complement.
GCTGACGAACACAATCCTTCATTTCCCTGCAAAACCCCGAACATGCATAATGTACTGAATTGATGCCGTTTTCTGCACTCTGGGTCTCGGTGCATTGCAATCATAATTTATACGCACATTCACGTATTTTTATAATTCTACAGCAGGAACTGAAGGCGAGAGATAGAGAACGACGATCCAAAAAAAACCACGGCCAAGACAAAGGAAAGATTCAAAATAATAATCGAAGAATCCTTGCGCAAGAATTTAAATTACAACCCACAAGAACCAATTCTTGGTTGGGCTGCACTTTTTTTTTGGTTTTTGGACATTCTGATTCCATTTCGGTTTATTATATACCGCGCGATCGTTGCTCAGATGCAGCATAATTTATGCTTAAATTGAGCAACAGCATTTGGGGCCCTTTGGCTTGGTCGACCGAGAGCACTATGGGAGGGAGGAAACGACGAGAAAAACGACGAACGATCGACGACGACGACAGCTCGCAACAAACGAAACGATCATCACGAACAAAATCGAAGCCCTTGTTTCGGCACACCGCGAAAAGCAATTGTTTTTGTGTTCGCTTTTCCTAGTATCGTCCTCCTATCGCACCTTCAGGACCTCGCCTTCGGGTGCGGGCTTTTCGCTCGTTCGGTACGAGTAGGATGCACGTCCCCAAAATAATAATGATGATGCAGAGAGGGTATCTTTTTGGTGGCTTCTTTAGCGGAACGTGCCACAATCTGCATACAGGTACTATTGTTCTACACACTGAACACCATCGGATGCTTACACGAGCTTGTTGGAGTCGAGGTTTGATCTCAGATTGCTAAATAATATGGAACCGAATGGCATCATCAGGCATAAGCATGTACAAGGTAGTGATGTGAATGCTATGAAAATCCCGAAATTCATTCGTCGAATAACATTTAGGTATTATTTATCACTGTCCAGTCCAATGTAAAAAAGGTTTTATTCATAAAGCATTGAAAATACAGACCCCGTTCGATTTTGGCAACACGCCCGTACATTATGTGTTGTCAAAATCGGATGTTGCCAAAATCGAACAATTTTTTTTCCTCTAGTTTTTTCAGTTATTTTTACGAAATAACTATTTTTATCACCAAAAACGTTATTTTTAGTCAATTTCCGACCATTTGTAGTCATTTTTAATTTTTTTTCATCTTGTTTTTGATACATTTTGTACTTTTCTTGTTTTGTTTATAATGTTTATTTGCATTTGTTATATTCGCTGTTTTTGGCATTCTTCATCATTTTTTAGTTGTTTTTTGTCATATTTCGTCTTTTGTTTGAATTTAATTTTTAAATTTTTGAATTTTTAATTTTTTTGTCATTTTTTTGTCATTTTTTAGTACTTTATAAATTTTTACAAAAACTTTTGTTTTTATTGTTGCATTTTATCACCATTTTAGAACATAAAAACGAATTTATGGGGTTTGTCTAAATTAAATTGGTCCGGTTATAACGAAAACTAAAAGGTAATGTTCTTTCTAAAAACCGTTCGATTTTGGCACATGTGCCAAAATCGGATGTTGCCAAAATCGGATGTTGCCAAAATCGAATGTTGCCAAAAACGAACGGAGTCTGTATTTATACCTTTCAAGCTCTATCTCTTCATTTTTATTTTTATTTTTAACATTCTGCAGTAGCTTTCGAATGATTTAATGATATATTTAAAAAAAAACTTTGTTTGAATAATTCTACAACCACAGAAAATGTTACAGAATTTCAATGCCGATTTTTCTTACTCGCCTAAAAGGAGATAAAACGTGCAAAGATGAGCTGATTGGCTGTGCCAGCATTGGCATAGGGACTCATTCTCGAGCCAAACGATGATGCATTACAAACGAAAAAAAATCCCACGGGAGAGTGAGCATCGAACTCAAAACAACTTTCTCAATCTCGTCTTGCAAGTTGCACCACTTAGTCATTGAACCAGGTAGATCAGTTAGAGGACAAGAAGTTTTTTTCGTAACCTTTCCATCCCGGCCTATAAGCCATTGAATCTTACTGGCACGCCAACACATTTACAGCTCTCAGACGATTCATTTGAGTGTCTTCTCGTTTGCTATCTGGCACTTGGTCGGTGATTGTTTCCGTTCTCCTTTATGTTGTGGTGGGATTGGGAGAAACGAGGGAAAATATTCCAGGCATATTCTATGCGTATATGCTTGGGACGACAATACCGTTCAGTGTAAAAATTGTTTATGCCAGTGGTATGCGAGTCCTGTGCCAATAATATGCAATATCTGCATCTACCATAATCAGGAAATCCAAAAATCATTATCCTCCGATAGAATTCGACGATCAAAACCCCCGTGAAAGAGATTTTCGTTAAGGATAAATTCTTGCTGACGGGCAAGAGAAAATTTCTCATTATGCATGAATGGAATCAGGATGGAAGCAAATCGATGGAAAAACACTCTCTCTGGTTTTTTGTCTTGTTCGCTTCCTGTTTTTTTCGGAGAATATTCTCAGAACTTAAAGTTACTGGCGAAAAAAAAATTCAGGCGAGTTATCTTGATCGTCATTGGAAACGGATGAGATGCCATCACGTTCTCATATTTATCGCTTAGTGTTAAACAAGCTATAAACCAGTTATCATTATCAGTTCTGTTCGATTAGCTTCCCTGACCATGATTAGAGTAGATCGTGATGTGTGGGTGTATTGCTTAGAATTCTTTTGATTTGGTTTATGCTAAAATTCGAAGTTGTGTGATATGTAGATAATCATCTTTTTGGTTAGCTGCAATTTGTGATATTTGCGGAATATTTGAAGATGGAAGCTTTTATGATGGTGAAATTTCGGAAAATGGATCCGAAATGAAATTCAATTAAAAAATGTGATGACATAATGACATCGCAAACAAAATGAAATTGATTAAAAATAGGCCTGAAAAATAGTTTCAAATACTTAACATTGTGAATCCATCAACATGGTGTCAATTTATGGCCTTCGTTTTTGCAACCAACATGGCATTAGGCAATTCAATACTTAATAGCTTTCTTATGGTCTTAGAGTTTTATAACAGTTTTTGAGAGCCATTTAAATAGCTACAATTTGACGTTTCTATCGCAAGCCAACCAATAATACGCGTAGGATGAGTTCCTCATTTCTAAGATGTTAATAATTAGTACAGTAAATGAGGAAAGATTTTTTAAATGAAATAAATAAGCGATACCATGAGTTGAAGTCGAATTTCGTTGTCTGGCGTCATATTGAAATCTAAGATGGCGACTTCCGCTGAACTTTAAAATGATTTAAACGACTTTGAATCGCACAAAACCTTCAAAATATGGGTATTGAGAAGAATTTCACTCTGTGACGCTATCTTGAAATCCAAGATAGCGGCTTCCGCCGAACTTTAAAATGCTGATTATCACGGAAAATTGCATGAAATCCCCACAATATTGGTACTGGGTGAAAGGGATGAACTAGAAGTAGTCGAATATCGCTTTTTGACGCTATCATTAAATCCAAGATGGCGGCTCCCGGTGAACTCTAAAATGCTGTTAACGACTAGAAATCACATAAATCTCCATCAATATTGTATAGAAATTAAAAAACTATCAAAATTTAATTTTTGAATTCAGGTTCAGAATTTTTTTTAAATTAATTAATTTATTAACATAATGAAAAAGTGTTCACTTTCCAAATTGCATAATTCGATTAACTTTTTCTAACATATATTTTAACGCGAATCGAAATTCTTACTAGCTAACTTCTGCGTATTCCATCTGAACTCACATATAGTTTTTTGAAACATAAATAAATTAACATTGGGGAAATTTCCAAAACAATCTGCAATGTAGTGTGCAACAAACCAAATTATTGTTTTGTAAAGCATTCATCGGATCAATTAACAAAATATCTTCAATATTAATGTAAACTACATAAAAGCGGTTTTGTAGCACCTTATCCTCTCACCTTTTGACCATTTTGGTAGAACTACATGATTGTAAACGATGTAGTAAATTTTATAACTAATAACACAAAATGAGTTATCAATTTGCCCTATTCCTTATTCCGTACAATTTTCATTTGTTGGCAATTGGATCATTTAATAAGAATTAAATTATTAATTTATCATGGATAGGCAAAAAAAGGTAAACTGAAGACATTCCAAATTAGAGAGTCCCAGTACTTGAGAGTGTATTTCTTTAATCTTTGGTTTGAACGCAATTTCAAGAAAGAATTCCTTATAGAGTTGTTTGGTACTTTAATAAAAGGGCTGTTTTTTTTTCAATTCTCTACTTTAAAAAAGACACACACCGTCTTAGCCGATTTAGGCTTTACAGACTGAATACAAATGACGTGGACAACTTAAGATTAACATTTAACACCCATTACCGAGATGGGAATCGAACCCAAGCCATCAGTGGACCAGCGATTATCGTCTTACCACGCTAACCACTCGACCACCGAGACGTACAAACCCAATCTTTGCCATTTATTGGCAATCATTCTAATTGTCCAACATTTTCAAATAGTCTACTTGTGCGTTTGCCAACAGAATATTCCGAACAAATAAAGCTTTGCATTTCTGCTCGGGATCTCTCAAACCTAATCCTCCTCTATCAATGTCCAAATATAATTGCCTCCTGTCAATTCGAAAAATACTATTTTTTCATAGAAACTGACCAACGACGGTTGATTTGCCAAGATAGGCAAGATGTTTATTTTTTGGAGGAAAAATCTGAGCTAAATACCTAGTTCTGATAGGATGAAGGTATTTGAATACCAAACTTTACTAAGTATACACATGTTCCGAAAACTAATTTGAAATATTCGTCGATTTATATCTGCAATGATTTTATCAAAATTTAAGTCAATACTTTCATTCCAAGTTATTTTAAATAATATTCCCAAAACTTTTAGATAGTTCGTTTCGGGTATGAGGAATGGACCCCCTATGCAATTATTTATACGAAAAAACAAGATTTCTCAACATTTAATTTTATCTGAGATATACTAGAAAATTAGTGAATAATGTGCAAAACAATATCAAATTCTTCTGTGTTTCGAAGCAAAACGTTTAAACCATCGGCGAAAGCAATTACTCTAAGGAACTTACCATCGGTAAGTACCCCAAGTATCCTATCGTCGATTTTCCTGATCAACGGTTCTATATATAAAACAAAAAGTATCATGCTCAGAGGCATCCTTGTCGAACTGATGAATTTATTTTAATTTCTTTTGTAAGAAATCCGTTTAGCAACTTTTTAGATTACGCTAATCCATAGAGTCTTTTTAAGCAAAGAATGAGTTGAATCTGAACTTAGCAAGTATTGTACACAAAAAGATGTGATCGACAGTATCAAATGCTTTTGCCAAATCAAACTTAATAAGAAAAAACCATTAAAATACGACTTCCTGTCGTTTTGGTCATCAAGCGACGAACATCTTAAGATATGCATGTACGGTCTATAATTCAGGCACTTTGTCCTGGAAAGGGAATTCAGATTCAGAATGCAAATTTAGAAAAAGCTTAAAATTTGCTTGTCAATCAATTTCCAGATTTGAAATTTTTGTTCAAAATTAGTTTGCACACACTATTCAACTGAAAATCACAAATATAAAGTAGAACTTGAGTTAATTTTCTTAGTTTTGTTATGAAAAAATCCAAATTTTATTTGAAAAAATCATCGTGATCTTCACCTGGAAAATGTACACAAATCTATATTTTCTCGGTGTGTTGTTCAACAGTATTAGAGCACCTGCAACGGTTCAGCCGTAAATATTGGGTTTAGTTATACCAGTTTTAGCACAATTTCAAATTTTGGAATCGGCCAAAACACGCGCTCCCCACCGGTGTGATAGCAAATTTAAAACGGGTACACTTTTATTGCAGACACTCAATAATTGAGAAGAAAAAACTCATTTTAATAGAAAAATTGCTAAGTTTTGAGTTTTACACCTTCATTATTCTACCAGGATTTCATTAACTTAAAGTCTTTTTAATGAAGTTTTTTCGAAACAAATAGAAATGGATTGACGATTGAATACCTTTCTTTTTGCAATTGACTTCGACCGATTTCTTCCAGGCCGTAACGAAACCCCCTGTCGAGCTGGATCGGTTTTGACCATTTTGACTAGTTTCAACTTGCTTCATTGACAACGAACTGACTAGTTTCGACCAAAACATTAGCTCATTGAACAACTACCAGTTGGCAGAAACCGGTTGAAACCAATTTTTATCTATAATTGAACGAAGCTTTAAATGCCAAAACGACTACGCAGCGAGAAAAAAAGCTTAATTGAAACAAAAAATAACATTTTTCTTTTAAAACTTGACTCATTTTGGGGTGCTGATTCCAAATAATAATTTAGTTTACCAGTTCTTGTTTCCGAAATACCTTTTGAAAATAGTAAAAATTCATTAAAAATATTTCTGCTTTTGTTTGGGCAAACTAAACAGATTGGCAAACATGCTCCTTTTATGTATTCTTAAGTAAAATTTTCATGATTATCAGTAGTTTGTAATGTAGCAGACGGCTTTTTTAGCCAGAAATTGAAAGGATTTTTTTCTAAGAATCATGTCAGTTAAATTAATGTTTATAAATATTGTTAACAACTTTTGACAAAAATCGGTCATTACACTGATATTCAATTTATTTATTTTTTTAAAAAGTTTATTGTTGTTTTGCGTTGATTTCATTAGGATGCTTCTGCATTTTCCATTTCTTATTCATGTATTCATTGAACTCGAGAAACGCGCTGACTGGGCTCACTAATTCGTTGAGGCCAAAAGCTATTTATTAAAATATAAAGTCAAGAATAGTGTAACATAAATTTTTTATACTTGATATGGTTTTTGTTAACATGTTTTCTCAATTTATGTTACGTATTGACCGGTTTTGGCGGGAAAAAACATTCAAATAATTCCGCAAAAAGAAACAATTATTACACCCAATGCTACCCAAACATGTGTGAAAATAATCATCATTGGCTAAAATTTTCTCACCGTGAACCCCAAACGTCTAAATCGGTCTGTCGTATATTTTGAAATCCTGTTCCAAATTTGCATGAATTTGGAACAAAGGCGTATAACTGTTGGGAATTTTTAAATCGATAACTGTGCTAAAACAGCAATTTACGCCACCGGTGCCGGACGGACTGTTTTAGCGTGGTCGAAAACCGTGTTTTGCATACACCGTTGGGACAGCCCTTAATATTGCATTTTTTTAAGCCAAATTTCTAATTAAAATCATAAATTTGGTTCAAGTTTGCATCAAGCAAATTTGATCCGAAAAATGTTTATCTCTCACTTTTATTTTTAAAAATTTTATTTATTTTCATCGATGGTTAAAACCTTTGAATTCGCTAAAGAGTTGGGAAGATTGGGCTTGTTCGATTTGAGCATAGAATAAGTTTGAAAAAAAAACTTAAATCTCTCCTTAAAAAACTTATTTTATGTTTAATTCATATAAGTTTGATCTACCACACTTTAAAACAAATTAAAAGATTTTAACCATCTATGAAAGCGAATTCCATATTCTCGCAAGTATGGACAGAAAGGCAGCATCATGGACACAAAAAAAACTGGTCAGCATCCGGGTTCGGTGGACAAAACTTTGGACCCGAACGTGATGAGTGCTTATGCTGGCAGGAAGACAGCCTCAGTTCGGGATGTGGTTAAAAAGTGGGATATCCACTCCGTCCATCGTGCCAAGGTAAGATAGGGTCTAAAAACATATAAGAAGCAGAAGAAGCCGAAGCGGGGTAAAAAACAAACTGTTTATGTCAAACCAAGAGCTAAGCTTGTAAATTATATAATAAACTGAACAACTTGATCAGTGCGAACTGAAAATCTCTATAATAAAGATATTTTAAAAAAAACTTTGTTGAAGACCGTAAAAGGGATCTAAAAAGCTTCGTTTTGGCTCAAAACTCATCCGTGATTTTTTGCAGAATTTTTTAAACTTTTAAGTTTGTATGGGAAAATTGAATATTTTGTACTGAAAAATCAACATCAATTTTTTTTTTCTATGAAACCGGGCCTGCTTATGGTTTTGGTGCCAATTTATAAATTCTCTTAGGGAAATTTTCAGCCGAACAGCTCTGTCGAAGACCGCAACTTCGTGTCTTATTACATAAAAATTTATGAGGTGTTTAACGGGGGCATGTCTTTTGGCATTGACAAACAATAAATTCAATTGACATCACTGCTGGAGACTCACTGAGCATTACATGAAAAGTAATCATGCAATATCTCGCTAGGCACCCAGCAGTTATGTCATTTGAAGTTCTTGTTTGTCAATGCCAAAAGACAGGCCCCCGTTAAACACCTAATAACTGTTTTTCGTAATAAGATCAAGGGATTGAAATCAAGAGAGCATTCTTTGCATTCGGAGTGGTAATGATCAAAATTTCACAACTGCTTCACAAATTGTAACAATTTGCAACCATTAGCAAATTGTCACTCTCTCTGAGCACTGGTTTCTCTCATTTGAACTCAACCCTTCTAATTTTCTTTAACAAATTGCCACAAATTACCACAAATTCAATAATTGGCTGCACAATTTGTGTGATCATTGACGAATTATCTCCCTCCATTTCAGTTCCCCGAATAAGCGATACAAGAATTTATAAATTGGCACAAAACCATAAGCAGACTCAGTTCCACAGAAGAAACAAAATTTATATTGATTTTTCAGTACAAAATATTCAAACAGCTAATAACTTTTTTCCTAATATGATACGAAGTTACGGTCTTCGACAAAGTTGTTCAGGGGAATACATCCATTGAAAATTTACAAATGGGCACGAAAACTATCAGCAAGCTCGGTTCCACAGAAGAAACAAAAATTATGTTAATTTTTCAGTACAAAAAAAATTCTAAATTCTTATTAAAACCTAAAAGTTGAAATTCCCTTATGTAAATGTTATTTAAATATTCTGCAAGAATTCATGAATGTGTTTTAAACAAAAACGAAGCTTTCGAGACCTCAGGATTTGAAATATTCAAAAATGACTCCAAATCGACCCAGTCTAATGGGAACACCCTATAATGCTGATTTTTTTTTCTTTTTCTAACTCCACTATCTATGTTTGCATCTTATCTTGCATGCGTATCTAAAAATTATTTCACAAATTTATTTCGAAAAATGAACACAATTGGATCATTAGGAGTACAACTATCAGTGCTGCAAATTTTCTGACAGCCCGAATGATATTGACTGTGATTTTCTATCAGTGTAAGAAGCTTAAACTGAAACGAATGGAATAGAAAAGTCAACAAAGATAAAAGCTCCTGATCGGCTCGGTCATCTTCGTGCTTACGGCAAGCTTTGTGAATGTGTCTATCAGTCAGTAGAAAGCTCACTCGTAAACCCGAACTAACTTGTTTCACTCGACTGCAACGAAAGCGTCTTTCGCTTAGGCGTTTCTGTCTGCTTTCGTTCAGTGAATACAGCTTTAGCATTCAATCAGTGTCAGCTAAAGTTGCTGATAATTTCAGTAGGCATTTGTTTTTGCCATTTTCGAAAATTGTGAATTGGAATTCGAAAAGAAAACACGATTTAAAATTCGCTAAGACTATAAGAATATTCGGAGAGGACGGGAAGAGAAATTATTATAAATTTCTTGATGACGACATGGCGAATATCTGACAAATATGACCAAAAATTGACAATTGTGGTTAAAAAATTTTTTAAAATGTAATAAATATGGTGGAAACATGACAAAATAAAGACAACATTTAGTATGACCAAAATCTGACAGATATGACAAAAATTTGACAATAAATTGACAGCAATCTAACAAATATGACAAATTTATGGCCTAAATATGACAAAAAATTAACTATAAAATGACAAATCGTGACAAAAATCTGACAGATTAAATAAAAGTTTGACAAATGTGGTAAAAATATGACAATAAAAAAAAAAACAAAGCAAAATTTTGACAATACAATAACAAAACATGACAAAAAAATACAAAAATCTGACAAATATGATAAAAAAATTTCAGAATTAAGACAGAAATATGACATTGATATAACAATAAAATGACAAAAATTAGATAAATTATAGTCCAAAATATGAGAAATGTGTTTAAAATAAGACAAAACTATGACATACATCTGATAAATATGACAAAATTATTTCAAAAAATTTACAATAAAATTTAAAAAAAAACATGGCAAACTTATCACAAATTTGGTAAAATACGACAAGCTGAAAGATATGACATTTGTAATATTTTTATCACTTTGTCATAATTTTATATAGTTTGACGACATTTTTGTCCCTTTATTTAAAATTTTTGTCATATTCTGTCCATAATTTTGTCATATTTGTCTTTTTTGTATCATAAATTTGTTTTATTTTTATCACAATTTTATGTCATGACATTGTCATTTATTGTAATATATTCGTCATATATTTACAACGCTTGTCATATTTTTGATTTTTTTTGCCAATATTTTGTCAAAACTTTGTCATTTTTGTAAAAAATTGTTATATTTTTATCACATTTGTCATATTTTCGACAGAGTTGCGTTGATATATTGTTTTTGTTGTTGTTGTTGTAATTTTGTCATAGTTTTGTCCCCCACATTCGGTCCACATTCTTCCTCGCAAGCGTTCTTCTCGCCAACCCGAATACTTATTCTCAACCTTCTCACCTCTACACACTGTATCCATGTACAGTTAGAACAAGTTCTTGAATTCATGTAGACAATACTGTCAGATGAAGTAAAATACAAATACAATACAATACAATATGGAACAGACATTTTTTTTTATCAAAATCCTTAAAAAATATAAGTCTCAATAGTGATTATTCAATATATGCAAGTCAAGCGCATCGAACAAGCTTTGTCACCGTTCAACTAAACTTAATGATAATCGAATTGAGCTTTTTTCACTTTCAGCAATGTTTGCTTGATACTGAAAATAAAGATTGGATAATCTCATGAACCTGCAAAGAGCCTGAATGTATACTGACCACTGATGTGGCCGATTCGTGAATGAGTATGCAGAGTGCTTTCGGGATTGAGCTTTCTGTTCATTTTCGGATGAACTCAGATGGAAATGAACTGAGTGTACACTGCAGTAAATTCAATTGAATATTGAAAGCTGACACTGATTATTTGCAGCACTGACAACTATACCCAGAAGGTCTTTACGTCTCCATGAATCAAAATGGCATTTTAATAGGCCTAATATAAAATCGCATAGCCATGAATTGGCACAACACTGTACCCAGGGCTGGAAACAGAAAAAAATGATTAAATCGCTCAAATGTCAAATTGGTCTGACTAAAACACCGACCAGTAAGTGATACTCACAATGTTTTTTTTTCTTAAAAATGATCATTTTAAAAATTTGTTTTAAACCTTCAAGAATGTTTTTCATTGAACAGGCTTGCAAATTTCGTCAAAATGAGTATGCTTCATAAATAAAACATAAATTTTGTTTATTCTGATTGGTTCCGGCAAGAACTTTCAACAGGAACACAATTCTTCTAAAAAGATGCACAGTTTTTTGTCGAAAAGTAAAAAAAAGGTGTAAAAGTGCTGCAGCAAATTTCTATTTGGGGACCATTCAAATATTACGTAACGCTTTTAAAGGGGGGGGGGGGGAGGGGGTATAGCAGCTTGTTACGCTTTGTGAATTTTACTTAGAAATTTCGTGACGAATGTGTTACGTAGGGGGGACGGGGGTTTGAAAATTCTCGAAAATTGTGTTACGTAAAATTTGAACGGCTCCTTGCCTGACCAAGCCCTGCACCAGGGTTGCCAGGTAGATGTTTAGGAAATCAGGATACCATAAAGAAATATCAGGAATATTCAGGACACCACTTATTCTGTTGAAATTGTATAAATAAAGGAGAAATACAGGTATTGTCACCGCCTTAATTTAGGATAAACTAGGATGGTCTCTCGAAAATCAAGACAAATCCTGAAAAGTCAGGACATCTGGCACCTTTGCCCTCAACCAATCAACTGTTCAAAAAACATCGAAATGTCAAACTCAAAATGTGTTTTGTTTAGCGATAGGTTAGAGGAACTTAAAACTTGTTTCGTGTATTGAATTAAATCAGCACTCTGTGTTGAGAATATTATGAACTAGTAAAGAAAAATCCAATTCCAATTCCAGAGTCGTCAATCTGAGAAATAATGAAAAAATGTTCCGGAATCATCAGCCTCAACTAGAGCTTTGTTTAAAAAAAAAGTTCAAATTTTTGCTACCTACATAATGTGTATAAATGACATGTCAGAATTTCCAATTTATTTCAAGATACTTCATGAAGTTTTTGTTATTGTTTGCATTTGTTGGAAACATTAACTTCTTCCAATTGCGGTCTATTCATGTTGAGTAAGACAGGGTAAAGGTTTTACTTTTTTTTTTTCATTTCACAATTTCACAACGGTTGCAACCCATTGATCCGAATCAAGGTTCTGAACCAAGTCTCCCAAAATGCACAAGTGACAAACCCGAACCGATTCGTCACCGGGTGAGTGTGTAAAAATCCAAACCAAATCAAAGTGAAAAAAAACTTACGCACAACTCTCTTACATGTTACGTCAGCCCCATTCACAAGCAGCCGCGTGGCTGGCTTTTGGAGTCGTCAATCGACAACCCGTTCAATGAACGACCCTGGCTTCGGTCAAGTGACACTGTCAAGGCTGTTCAAGTATGAAGCAACAATTCGCAAATACTATTTTGGGTCGTTGAAGTTGGTGTCTCGTTTTTTGGCGCTGCTGCCGGTGTTGTTTGCAATTTGTGATTTTTTTTTTGCTTTTAAGCCGGTTGTTTCGGTAATGATCGTTTACTCATTGCCGGGTCGCCATGCCATGCCATATTTGCTGTTTGACTCTTTCGCCAAAATGTGTATTAGGTACGCGCGCAATCGATCCATCGATGATGGGGAAGAGCAATGAGACTGCTATTTTTGGGGGAACGACGATTGACCCTGATTCCTTTTGGCGGATGCCGACAGTTGTGAATGATATCTTGTTGTTTGATTGGTCCGTGGATGCCAACTCAAAGTGTTTTGCCTCACTTTTGGAGAGACATATTAATTTGATTTTTTTTCTGTTCATTTTTTTTCGTTTCATGATCACCTTTAATGGAATCGCTGGAGTAGAAAAACGATACAACGAGCTGTACGATCGAAGAATTTGCTGTTCACTTCCTGGGTCTGATTCGATCACAAACCGAAGAGTAAGTACTTAAGTTCTTTTAGCTTGTTTTTGTGTTATTAAGTAACAATGTTGCATCAATGAAATTACATTCTGGATCATAAAGTATCAATGTCGAGCTGTGTAAGTAAATGGTAAATCTTTCGAATTCTTTGATTAATTTTCTGAGCAAACATATCTGATAATGGTCTACGCCCCCTTTGCTAATCAATCAAATCAGAAAACCATTCAACAAATCTGTAATTATACATCCAGATGGTTTTAACATTCCGTGCGATCCAATCAACTATCATAGAGCCCAGAACAAATTGAATTCCTCGTTTCAACTCTGAAACCCTTCTTGCTGCCTGATGGAGCAGAATCATTAATCACCCTATTTTGATTGGTCTCAAAAAAGAAACTCGTGAGCCACGCGAGCGAAAGAAAAAAATATCCTCTAGATGGGAAAGAACTATCATGGGAGAGTTTGTGCCATGATCTAATCTAGCTAACCGATGTAGATCTGCGCCTGAAGACAACGATCTGACAAAACACGTCACAGCTTCGGGTCCATGACTTACTACTAGCTTATAAATAAGACAGGTATCTATGAGGTATCGAATCCAGTCTTCCGGCTTAGTCGTGATCTAGAACCTCAACAACAAGATCTGTGTGTATAGGTACAAGATCTCACGAATCGTTGCTGGGTTGGGAAACAAGAACTCAATTCTCACTTTTCTACTCTACGCCTATTTGCGTTGCGTTCTTTTCCTCAGACCGGTGGTCATTGAAAAGGTTAAAAGTTTTTTGACCCGATCCTCCCGGTATGGTGGATGGGGTAATCTTTTATACTTTATAGAAAAATATCGAGCTTGGAACTGCCAGCTCATCATTTGTAGATATAGTTTTATTTAAAAATGGTACCTCAGAATGTTTCGGGGAGGGTTCGCACCTCAAAGGCTGAATTCCAAAATGAAATATGAGTTATTATTACTTAATCGAATCCGTTGTCAAATTAAGTCATATGCCACACTGAGTTATGAGAAGGACTGTTTTTGTCAAGATTATGTATTTGAACACTTATTCATCGTTATTTAGATGAATTTTCAAGATTTTTGTTAACACATTATGGACTGTAAAGAAATCCAAATAAAGGGCGTTGTTTCTTGGCAACCACTACTTACACCAAATTCTACGGTTTTGGTATTTTTAAGTTTTTGAAAGTGTTATGTTTGATTTTGTAGAATAATGTGTAGAACATTTGGGAAATGTGTTTTTTTAATCCTTTTAATGGTGTACACACTCGCGGCAAGTGAAAAATGAGATAATCCGTAATTGGTGTTGATTTATCAACGTATACTTCTTAATTTGTATTGTAAAGTCACAACCAGGGATAGTCATTGGAAAAAAAATGTTAGGCTAAGCAGATGGAAGTCGGTCGTTGCTCCGATGATATTCATACTGGCAAATGTAATGGCGACATCTAACATTTTGAATGTCACAGAATCATAATCGTAATATTCATTGGAATTTCAGAAAGTGTGTTTTTGTAAATTTGAAGATGAGTGTGTTTTTGTAAATTTGAGACACAGCGCTTAAAATTCTTTAAAAATGCTGTACCTTACTCATAATATATTTGTGTTTTAAGTGATGTTTTATTCAAATATTGTATTGAATGTTAATCCACAGATGCTTAACTCTATCTCATTCTTTACTGAACCGATTTTTTCATATACAATTTTAAGATTAATTCCGTTACTTTGATCATTATGAATTTATGATCGGCAAATCCGTCCAGTTGCTTAAAAAAAATATTTCAATTCTACGTTTCGGTTTCGTATGCCACCTTCATCATTAATCAAAATGGTCTATCTCACTGTGCTTTAGAAAAAGCGTATTGCCCAGTCTATTTTATGTTGGATTCCAATATCTCAATTTAAATTTCATATTCTATATTATGGTTGCCAGATTGCCCGTTTTATCCGGGTTTGCCTGGATATTTGATGTGAAATTTGGGATCAGTCCGGCCCGACCCGGTTGCCCGGATATCATTGAAAAATGCTCGGATTGCTCCGGAGTGTTGGGAGGGTTGAACATTTTCGGCACGAAATTAACCTTATTGTCCGCATACCAATTCAGCACGTCCTTGGAGTAGTGGCATGAGGCCAAATCCGGCCAGAAGACGTTTGTGGGGACGTTGTGGGCCTTCAGAAGAGGAAGCAGCCGCTTCTGGAGGCACTCTTTCATGTACACCTGTCCGTTCATCGTGTCTTGGGTCACGAAAGGTGCACTCCGCTTCATGCACGTGCAGATGGCTTGCCAAACCAGGAATTTATTCGTAAATTTGAACATCTTCTGAGTTCGGAAATGCTGCGGAACGCTGAACTTATCCTTGGCCGTGAAAAACAGGTTGCCGGGAATCTGTTTGAAGTCTGCCTTCACATATGTTTCGTCGTCCATGATGCAGCATTCAACTTTCGTCAGAATGTTGAGGCACAACTTTCTGGCACGGGTTTTGGCGGACTAGTTCTGCTTCTCGTCGCGATTAGTAATCTTTTGTACCTTGAACGTTCGAAGCCCAGCCTTAGTTTTTGCCTCCTGGACAAAACTTCGGCTTAGATACAACTTCTTAGCCACATCCCGAACAGAGGTGTTCGAGTTTCGGAAGAAGGCTTCAACTACGTGATTGTGATTTTTGGTGTTGTAAAGAATACTTTTCCTTCACTTCTGGGCTTGCAGTCGGTGGTCAATCGTTCCTCGAACCGCTTAACACTCGCAACATCGTGGAATTCGCGATTCTCAACGTTTTAGCGATGGAACGATGCGAGAGATCCTTGATCTCGTAATAAATGCGCGAGATTTTATCACGCACGAGCTGTTCTTTCGACTTCATTTCCGCGAGCTTCGATCACAGGACTTCAAAAGTTGCAGGATGTAAACAATGCACTATGAACTAAATCTACCCACATTTCCATTAAATTCTATCCAACTGTTAAAATGTAAGAGCAATTTCATAGTGTGGAAATTTCATCGTGGACACTCTTTATGTAGTGAAAAATCCTACCATACCAAACCATAACCAAAATCTTACCGATGAACTCCAATCTTACCTGGTTGAACGCTCAACCTCGTATAATGACCTTTTCTTTGTCTGTAAATGATCCTGTCAACATGAAATCTTAAAAGAAATCATCGCCAAACTCTTATATGGATGAAACTCGAATTGGAATTGTAAATGTGTTCACTTAACATTCGACATTATATATTCATCGTACAAGATGTTAAAACCTAACGAAACACGACTTACTTACGATATGTTGAATGAAGTCGTATATAGTACGACCGATGTCAAATGACATCGTATAACAGTCGCATTAGATTTCATAAAACGCATTTTAACCGTACATAAATTTATTTCGTATCTAAATCGTAATTGAAAAAAGGCAGAATCGTCTAGAATCCGTCATAAGCATCGTATATTATCATATTTATGTATTGCAAACCATCGTCACATAAAGGGACAATTCAAATTTCATCCAGTGTCTTAAAATGATAAGTGGCCAAAAAATAATGAGCAACTTGAACGTTTCGTGCAACCGTCATCGCTTTCGTGGTGCACGTTTGTTTTGCTCGAGAAACAATTTTTATTATAATTATACAAGAATATCCTTTATATTTTGACCAATTATAGAGTCGAGTGGAGTGTGATTCTTGTGAGGCCTATTTTTCAGATGATCAAATTTGGACAAACATAACATTTTTAAATTCTTATTTGATTTTTTGGCCTCTATAGGCATAATAGACACTTAACCGTTTCCCAGCCATTTTTGCTTTCCCGGAAATCGGAAGATCTGAGCACGAGGGATTGCAATAGAGAGAGAATTCTTTGCAATGGCAATGATCAAAATTCCACAACTGTTTCGCAAATTGCAACAAATCGCAAATTTTCTCTCTCTCTCTGAGCACTGGTTTCTCTCATTTCAACTCAAACTTTTAGATTTTCCCACACCAATTGCTTAAAATTGAAACGAATTATCAGAATTTCAATAATTGGTTGCACAATTTGTGTGAACTTTAACGTATCTTCTACCAACGTTAAAATCTGAGCATCCTTTTCACGGGAACTCCCTGGTTCCCGGGAAAAAATGAAGTAGAGAACTTCAACCCCCTACGCAAGCGTACTAAACAATACATACAGTACTGGAAATTAAGAAGTAAACAGAAGCGTACAGCACAGTAACTCAAACTTTTAAACAAATTTAGCTAATATTGGCATGGTCCGGAGTGCCGCATATTTATGCAGAAGTTGATACTCCGTCTTGGAGATCTGGAAGGGCATTTCGACACACAAAAAGTCATTTTCTCTGGTAAATCAGCTGAATCCTGCACTCATGCTTCAATTTTGATCTGCCTTTAACCTTCCAAAGTCGTTCGCTAAATATCCGTTTTGGAGAAATTTGAGTTGTAGTTTGATTTCGTTCTCCTGGCTGAAATGTTTACCGATTTTGATGATATTATACTCATTGTTCAGGTAATTTATTCTAATAACTCAACATTTCAAAATAAAGTTGATATGTTTTGCCAGAATATCAGAAACTGGTTGAGGAAGTGAAATGTCCGAAAAATCAATTTTGTTTTTAAAATACTCATAAATTCTGACAGCTTTTTCGTACTTAAGCGTTTCATTGATGTTTGAAATCGTCAAGAATCCATCTATCTGAAAAGGAATAGATATGTTGGGGACCAATGAAAGTTTTGACCGCTATTTCAGATCTTCCGGTAGAAAAAAATCTTACTTTAAAAAAACGACATCCAATCTTGGCTTTGCTTAGCTGTATTTCATTTCCCAATAAACCAATTATCAAAACTCAAATTTTAATTATTTGTCGTTAATTTCCTCATCATTTTCATATATTTCTTTCTATCATATCTCATGTTTCTCTAATACTCGCCATCACTTTTCAAAATGTGATAATTTTCAGGTACGAAGATGTACCAGGACGAACTCAGAACATAAAATTTGATTTGGTCTAAACCAAGGGTGGCAAACATTTTCAACCGGCGGGCCCAATTTTAGAAATGAGATTTGCTGGCGGGTCACACGAAATTTGTTTTAAGTATGCAGATTTTTGAAAATTAAAAAAAAGTTCTGAGTTACTTCAAGTGAAAATCTTTCTACTTTCTACTTCGATCTTCACCGCAACATTCAGATGAGACTTGTCAACGAAAAATGTCTGGCTGGATATCTTCCAGGTTCCCACTAAAATTTCGTTTTGTATGTGATATTTTTTTTCCATGTTTCACTCTGCTCTAAATATTTAGCGCACGGTTTGATCCCCTATATTGTTAAATTTACCGGTAGACAACTTTTTAAACATGTGGCCTGTTTTAAGTCTGTTGGACGAGCCAGACAAAAGTATTAACTTTTTTGCTACTTCTATAGTCAGAATGTTCGGATTGCGCTTGATAAAACCTTTCACATTCTTTACTTTAGCTCACCGTTAGATTCCCTAGGCCTCAGATTGATTTATAATATAAACTTTGGGCGAAAAGTTGATTTCCAGCTGTTTTAAGGTCTCTCAAAGGCACTTTCACATGTAATCACATGTAAACATTACCGTCGCTGAAAATTTCATTAGTTTCTATGAAGCTTTCGAAAAAGTCAAAACATTCTATGATCTGACAATCTCCATTAACCAGTCGTTTCATAAAGTAACAAATTTGCAACAATTAATGTATGTAAAAAGTGAAACATCGTATTTTATTTTAATTTTTTTTCTTAATGTACTCATCATTTCTAACTGTTAAAACTGATTTTAAAGGAAAAATAAAAAAACATGAAATGAAGGGTTAAACCTTTCAAAGCTTCAAATTGAAACTAGTGTCACCTCGAATCATTCAACGCTCGAAAAAAGTTGGAAACTATTTTAAAATCCCCAATTTAATCAGATATACTTTAATCAATTACACCACCTAACGAGAAAATGGGAGACACGAATAGCGCTACAGAATTGAAGTATTACACTGTGATTTTTGTCGCTGCTTTGTCAGAGGTGCCAGGTGTCCTAATTTTTAAGAATTTGTTCTGATTTTCTGTTTTTTTTTTGTTTTGCTTTTTATTGAGGATTTTAAGCCTCTTGGGTTTATTCATCCCATACATACAGTCCCTCACAAATAGCAGTACTGATTTTCAAAATATCGTCCTGATTTTTGAAAATCTCCCAAATTGCCCTGATTTTTTTTTTTAAATTGGTCTGCATGATATCTTGCATTGTCCTGACTAAAAAAACATCTCAATAAGGAATTTGTTGTTAAGTTATGATAAAATCGAATTGATCTAAAACAAAATATTTAAACCCATTTAACGGATGGTAATCTTCGATTTAGATGATATTAATATGGTGTTTTTCAATATGATCTGTAGTACAGCCAAGAAAATGCTGCATATTAAAGGCGTTTGCGGCACCTTTATTTCACCTTTTTTTATGCAATCTAGTGGTGTCCTTAAAAATTTAGATTTTTTTTCTTCGCGGTGTACTGATTTTTGACAAAACCACTTGGCACCTTTGTTGATCAGGGATCCCGTCTGAATAAATTTTTATCACTTTTTTCTATAATTTACGTACAATGATTCAAACATTATTTGAGAAATCTGATTTCATCTCCAGTGTCCATTAGTCTGCATGAGAATCTTTAGTTCAGTATAGATCTCATAACTCATCCGTCATCTAGTATAGAGAAATTAGTGATACGTTAGTTATACCCAAACTTGAACAAAAAAAAACTAATTAAATGAATATTATTTTCATTAACTGTCGATTTGCAAAAAAAAATATGCAAAGTTGAGCAGTTTTTTTTTATTTAATGCTAATGAATTATTAGCAAATTATTTGATTCGAAACTAAAATTATATCGCAAGTAATCATCTTCAAATCAACTGGGGGACAATGAAACCTCATTAGAAATTTATCAAAAACAATTGCCCCGATACACTTTTAGTTGGTTTTTTAACAATTTATTTATTCAAGTTTCTGTAATTTTCATGGTGCAAGAACAGGCAAAAAGTATTTTTCTATTATAACTGGCATCCCTGACTAATTTGTGTCCAGAATACACGCTATATCACAGTTACGCGAATTTCTCCAAGAAGTACTTCCATTTTGTCCGCTACACAGCAAAAAATTTCTAAAAGTACACGGAATCTAAAAAACGAGTGATCTATTTTTTCTTGAGTGTAATTGCAAAAAGATGTAATTTTAAACTCCTTTTGATGTAATATTAGACTTTTTTCAAAAATAGGATAGAAATAAACTGTTTTGATGTAATTTTACATTGCGTCGTGTAAAAATCAACCGGTCAATGAAATTTATGTCACAAACCGTGTAAAGTTAGATCTGTTTGACTTAAAATTGAATGCAAATATTTTACTTCTGTCTTTTTATATTTCGTTAGTTTGCGCACAAAGTAAACAAGTCGAAAAATTATTCGGAAACGAGTCGATCAAAGGCGTAGCTACCTACAGCAGCACTTCTAGAGTCTTTTAAAGTCGTAAGTATACGTGAAATGAAGAATGCGGTTGAAACTGACTAGTTTTTTCTCCATTACAGCAAGGTCAGATATTTTCGCAAAGGCTGATATTTATCCGGACAAACTTTTGTCAGATCAATTAAAGTGTCCAAGTGCTGACCGAAAGATCATGATGTTCCGGAACCATTCGAGGATACTGATGACGCTGAACTGTAAAAACATCCGCGTGCTGGGAATCATCGGATGCAACAACAATTCCAGCTTGACGCTTTCCGTGATGGTGTTTTAATTTTCAGTTTTGTAAATAAATGTGAATTAAAAATAATACATGTGGGCGTATTCATTCAAAGACAAAAGCAAAAACCTGAATATTTAGCAAAAATATCAATATTTACGTTAATAAATTTCAAAATTTACATCCCTGTGTATTTTTACACGACGGCTTTTGATCCGATCTCGTGCATTGGTTTCAATCTAAATTTACACGCCTCAAAAATTACATCCTGGAAAAAAATAAACCGTGATAGAATTTTACATCGAAATTGATGTTCCGTTTTCGTGCATCGTTTCCGATCTAAATTTACACGAATTTTTCTTGCTGTGTAGAGGATGCTGATGCTGTCGCCTTTCCGTGGTATGGAGAAAGTTACTGCGGTAAATATTGATTAGGTGATGATGCAGAACACTCGAAAGTATTGATAATGTAGGCTTGCCAGATACTTTCAAAAAAAAGCGGGACATTTCACGAAAAACAAAGCGGGACACAGCCGAAAAAAGCGTGACATCTAAGAAACTCTTCCAAAAGCTTAATTGTATAACCGAACGTATACGTATATTATAAGCCAAAGTTGTTCATAGAAAGTACACTAAGGTTTTTTTTTTCAAAGCTTTAGCTCATTTTTTCTTACATGACTTCTGTTTACACTGTTTTTGCCAGTCACACGTTCTTTGAGAGACAATATTTCAAGACGTACATGTTAACTGCGGCTTCGATACCGCGTAAAAAATCTTTGTGTAGTTTGTATTAAAATTTGTTTGTTTGGTAATTTGTTTAAAAATTTGAATACTCATGAAAATTTCCGTCCCTACATACTTTGGACGATTGAGTCGAAAAAATTGTGACTTGGACCATATTTTCTTCATACATTAATTTAACGTGCTCCTAGAACGCTTAACTGAATCAGAATCTTACTGTAATGCCAAGACCTTTAGAAATATTCAAAATTGTCTTATATAAACTATGAAAATGTGATTTTCTGTGTTGATCCAATGAATTTAAATTGAGACTAAAGTTTGATTTTTTTTAGTGTAAGTCAGTGAACTTTGTAAAATTTTCCAAGAAAAAAAAGCGGGACATGTCCCGGTTTTGCAGGACGGATGGCAACCCTGAGATAATGTGTTTCATTTTGTACACAATTTCGAATATACAATTTTTCTGAGACCCTTGTTTCGAGTTTGTTGATGCTGTTGAATCCGATTGAGTTATACTTTTTCCAGTTGGTATATCTAAATATAACAAGAAAAATTATCAACCTTTTAGAACATAAACATAAATTTCTCAATCCTGGAATGAGCTTCGCTGGCCCCAAAAAATACAACCGCGGTCCACATCTCGTCAGAAAAAAAATCCCAGTTTTCGAAAGCTCCAGCTAAGAAAAGCTTAAAAACATGAGAAATCGGGAAATGGACCTATTTTTCGATAAATCATGATTGTCAATTAAGGTTTGAGAGTACCAACTATTCTGGATCGGTTTTTGTGATAAAAAAATGCGTAGATATAAAAGATGAAATATGAACCCCGTGTAAAGGAGGAGTTGGGAAAAACGATAACAAGCCAATAAAACGTTTACGTTTTGAATAAGTGGCAAACTATCAGTTATTTGGAGGCTTTAAGCGTTGCACACATCAAGTTTTACCATTTAATGTTCTCAGATTTTTCGAGTGATATATTTACAAAAAATATTCTAGAGATTAGAAGAAATTAGCCGATGGTATTTTTATTACGCTACCAGCTGACTGGGTGTGCGT
The DNA here is from genome assembly GCF_029784155.1 of Uranotaenia lowii. Classification (NCBI taxonomy): domain Eukaryota; kingdom Metazoa; phylum Arthropoda; class Insecta; order Diptera; family Culicidae; genus Uranotaenia; species Uranotaenia lowii. The sequence continues at coordinate 214,217,523 of NC_073692.1, read as the reverse complement.
TGCAACACCTTCCAAAAATAAATGAAATTTAAAGAAATTATTTAAATTTTATTTTATTTTTTGTAGGTATCATAAAAGTTCGGTTTATGCCAAAAAACTTGCATGAAAGCCCCTCTCTCCCCTTCCCATCCGCAAATGCTGGGAGGAGGCAGGGATCCTATTTTTTCGTATTCAAAAATTCTCATATTAAACTTGGTTAATAATGGTTATATTGGTTGATAAGTTTTAAGTAATACATCAACATTTATATGGAATCCCCTCCATCCCTCTCCTCTCCACACTGCAAGACAGAAGGGTTTGTAAAATCCATAGAACCATCTTTCGTACCCAAATGACTTCCCATATAAATTTGTTTCCATTGGCTCGATTAGTTCTCGAATTTTGCGAAAAATTGTATCGGAGCCCTTTCCTTCCTTCCTATCATCCAATGGAAGGAGGCAGTAGTACCAAATATTCATAGCAACATTCCTCGTAACTAGTCAAATATTCTACCAAGCGAAATTCGGTTCCATTTGCTAGATAACTTATCTAGTGATGTTAAAAATTGTATGATTGCACCCTCCCACCTTAAAATTTCTTCACAGGAAGAACGGAAGGTTCTCAAAATATCATAAAAACACTCCCCGTATTCAAATACCTTCCCATGCCAAATTTAGATCCATATGATTTATAAGTTTTCCAAATATGCTGGAAAATGTAAAGGAACCCCTTCCCCTTTATATCTCTCCACAAAAAGGAAAGAAGGGTATCAAATATTCATAGAAACCTTTCTCGTACCCAAATACTCCTCCAAGCCAAATTTTGTTGTATTTGCTTAAATGTTTCTCAAGTCATGCAATAAAAATGTATAGAAGCCCCCTCCTCCCTGCCTATATCCCCACTGAAAAACGGGAGGGGTCAAAAATGATCATAGAAACATTTCTTGTGTTCCAATATCCTCCCATGCCAAATTTGGTTCCAATGTCTTGATTAGTTCTCGAGTTATGTGAAAAATTGTAAGGTAGCCCCCTCTCCCCTTTCTATTTCCCCACTGAAAGGAAGGAGGGGTACCTAATATTCGTAAAATTATTCCTTGTACCCAAATACCATCCCACGTCAAATTTGGTACGATTTGCTTGATTGGTTCTCGAGTTATGTAAACAATTGTCTCAATTGTCTGAGGGGTCTCATACCATAATAGGAACCTTCCCCTGCCTCCAATACCCTCCACCCAACTAACAAGGTGTGGAAAAAAATTAGAAAATCGTATTGAAATGAATTAAGAATTTCAAAAATTATTTTTAAACTTTGACGGGCCAAAACCTTTATAATACTCAAAATAACGACTTCAAACTTGTACAGTTGTGTTATTCGAATTAAAATGTTATTATTTCACTGAATCAATAACTGCTTTTCTCATTTAAAAAAAGTCATGCATTAAAGGGTTAGCAATCGTTTTGGATAGATTTTTTGCAAACTAGCAATCAATAATGAATTTTTTCCTCATAAAACATCCAAAAATGCGGTTTTTTTTCTTTCCATTTTATGTGTCAAGGCCCGGAATGGTTAGTTAGGGACTCGGTGGAGGTTTGTAACACCCATAGCACAAAAATATCAAACAAAAATCCAGAAATGCGTATTAACCAACGTAATCCTTTTCTTTTCTGAAAATCCCCAAGTAAGATCTCAGGAAACGGTAGTGGCATTTCTCTAAAGAGGAAAAGTTTTCCATAACTAAAAGAAAAGTATGCAAACAACAACAACCTGCACCTGGAAATGGCAAGATAGTGGGAAGGTGAAAAAACTTTTCCCTGGCGATAAGAGCAGTACCGGAATGTTGCCGAGTTTATTTTGCTCTTTTAGAATGTTCGAAAGCATTGATGGATGGAGATTGAAAACAGTAGGGACAAGTTGTTGGAATCTTTTCCCTCCAATGTTTACAGTATCTCTTTTGTCAATAAATTAGAGCCTGGAACGTAAATCTTTGGTTTTCAATAACCGATGGTGATTGTAGTTAAAACCTCATCTTCAAAGTTCAAAGCGATAGGATACATGTTTAGATAGAAAATAGATCAGTATTGAAAAACTGAAATCCATCAAACAAACCTCTATGAAACCGAAAATCATAACAGTCGAACGTATTGAGTAACCCATTCACAATACTTCACGGCAACATGTCCAACAAGTAATCGATTACGTTTCTGTTGGGCGATAAATCTCTTGTTCTAAAGTTCATTGGCCTGCAGCACATGTTTCGGATGTTTCCCCCAAAATGCCGCTGAATTTTCCGCCCGGCCACAGCAGCGTCAGCCTGCCGTGCCATAAAGAGAGCAATTAAGCGCCATCCGGGTCAGTGATACCACTTAATTCAAACCAAACAACTCTCGAATAATGACCAACCGGTCGACATTAAATAGTCCACACACAGCAAAGCACACGCAAATGAAAAATTGGAGGCGTAATCACAACTAAACACACAAAGCGTTAGGCAACCGAAAAAAAAAATCATATAATAAAGAACTAAGCTCTACTAATTCGCCTTCCCCGGGAGACCGGTCGATTTGCGCCGATGAAGAGTGGCCGTTTTCACCACAGAACTGGCAGCAAAGGGGAATAAACTCCACTAGATACTCTGATCGGCCACCCGGCTGGAGAACATCAGACCAGAAGACAAAAACGAGTAGATCAACTCCACACAGCCCGCGCTCAGGATTTGTATCAGTCAGTCGATTAACTCACTCAGTGGCGGCGCAATCAGGTATCAACTCCACACTACCTCATCATCACAGACAGACAGACAGACGATATTGAGTGCTGTGTGCGATGACTTTAATGTCCCCCTTTCCTTGTCTTCTTCTTCTCTTCCGCTTCACTATTACATCGCCGTGAATCATTCCTCCAGCCAGCTAGGCAGCCGGTTTGTTTGTTGCCGATTGCGCGGCCTTGAACTATGTTTTTTCATTATTATTAGTTCGCGCTATTCTCTCTCTTCTGCTTCTGCACTATTATTCGTATCCGCACCAAGCGCTCACTAGGTACCTACCCGGTTTTTGCGATTTCCGCTAACAGACCAGAAATGGTTTAGTGGTCGCTTCTTCGATTGCTGCTGGTTGCCTGCCGCAAACTTGCTTGCTCGTAAATCAAATTATCTCTAGATAGTCTCTCGAAGTTATGTAGGAAATGCGAATGATCATCTTCGGAACTGATGGTAATGTTCAATCACGACAAGTTATTTCGATTTTTTATAAAGTAGTCGGATATTTGAGAAAATCCACGTCATTGTTCAAGATGTGAGAGAAAATACTTTGTTCGTTGACTTCGTTGAATCGAGTTCTCGATCGACAGCTCAAGTCAGACATATTAAAACTACTGCTTTGGAAGAAAACTTTGTTGAAGACCACGTTAACGATTGTCGGACAACAGATCAAGAAATTTTTTTTATAAGGAGATATATAGCGAGGTATCGTGGGTCATATTTTTTTTCTTTGCTCCATAACTGTTTTATTTTATAAGATAAAATTATAAAGATAAATGGTATTTTTATTTTATTTATTTACATAGTATACCGTCTCACGACATAACTTGACGAACATAATTCCTAAAGTTCACTCGGTCCATGGCAACCGTTCTCCAATTTCTCGGGCACCCCACGTTCGCCAGATCACGCTCCACTTGGTCTAACCATCTCGCTCGTTGCGCCCCCGCTCGTCTTGTTCCTACCGGATTCGTAGCGAACACCTGTTTTGCAGGACAGTCGTCCGGCATTCTCGCAACATGTCCCGCCCAGCGTATCCGGCCAGCTTTCACCACCTTCTGGATACTGGGTTCGCCGTAGAGTCGCGCGAGCTCGTGGTTCATCCTTCGCCTCCACACTCCGTTCTCCAGCACCCCGCCAAAGATGGTTCTTAACACTCGTCGCTCGAATACCCCGAGTGTACGCAGGTCCTCCTCGAGCAATATCCATGTCTCGTGCCCGTAGAGAACAACCGGTCTAATAAGCGTCATATACAGGTTACACTTCGTGCGAGGGCAAAGTCTTCTCGACCGCAGTTGCTTGTGGAGTCCATAGTAGGCACGACTTCCGCTGATAATTCGCCTCCGGATCTCACGGCTGGTGTCATTGTCTGCGGTCACCAGTGAGCCGAGATAGACAAAGTCTTCGACTATCTCCAGCTCGTCGCCGTCGATCGTGACCTTGTTATTACTGGACAAGCGGGTTCGGTCGGTCTCGGATCCGCAGGCCAGCATGTACTTCGTCTTGGACGTATTAATCATCAACCCAATCCTTCCAGCTTCGCGTTTCAGTTTGCGGTAGATCTCCTCCACCGCCGCAGATGATCTGCCGACTATATCAATGTCATCGGCAAAGCAGATAAGTTGACTGGATCTGTTGAAAATCGTGCCCCGCATTTCGCCCACCGCTCGTCGAATAACACCTTCTAGCGCCACGTTGAACATCATGCAGGATAGACCATCACCTTGTCGAAGCCCCCTGCGCGATTCGAATGAACTCGACAATTCACCCGAAATCCGCACACAGCACTGCGTTCCATCCATCGTCGCCTTGATCAGTCTGATTAGCTTCCCGGAAAAGCCGTTCTCGTCCATGATTTTCCATAGCTCGTTACGGTCGATCGTGTCGTATGCGGCTTTGAAGTCGATGAATAGATGATGCGTAGGGACTTGGTGTTCACGGCATTTTTGGAGGATTTGCCGTAATATCTGGTCCGTCGTAGACCGTCCCTCCATGAAGCCGGAGTAGGATTCGGGACAACACTTTGTAGGCGGCATTGAGGACAGTGATCGCTCGGTAGTTCTCACAGTCCAATTTGTCGCCCTTCTTGTAGATGGGGCATATTACCCCTTCCTTCCACTCCTCCGATAGCTGTTCTACGTCCCAGATCCGGATTATCAACCGGTGTAGGCAATCGGCCAACCTGTCCGGACCCATTTTGATGAGTTCAGCTGCGATGCCATCCTTCCCAGCCGACTTGTTTCTATTCAGCTGGAGAATGGCTTCCTTAACTTCACTCATCGTTGGGAGTGGCTCCTCTTCGTCGTTGGCTACGCCGGCGATGTACCTTCCCCCACCGTCTTGATCTCCTGCATGTGCGCCGTTCAGGTGTTCATCGAAGTGCTGCTTCCACCTTTTGATCACCTCACGATTGTCCGTCAGGATACCCCCGTCCTTATCCCGGCACATTTCGGCTTGCGACACGAAGCCTTTGCGGGATGCGTTGAGTTTCTGATAGAACTTTCGTGTTTCTTGGGAACGATGCAGCTGCTCCAGCTCCTCGAGCTCCTCCTCCTCCAGGCGGCGCTTTTTCTCCTGGAAAAGTCGAACTCGCTGCCTCTTCCGCTGTCGGTGATTTTCCACATTTCGACGGGTGCCTCTTTGCACTACTGCCGCCCGCGCGGCATTCTCTTCGTCCATCACCCTCCTACACTCCTCGTCGAACCAGTCGTTCCGTCGAGATCGCTCCACATAACCGATGACGTTCTCCGCAGCACTGTTGATGGCTGTTTTGATGGTATCCCAACAGTCCTCGAGAGGGGCTTCGTCAAGCTCGCACTCTGCCGGCAGCGCTGCTTCGACCGATTGCGCGTAGTCTGCCGCGACCCCAGGTTGCTTCAGTCGCGAGATATTTAACCGAGGCGGGCGCCGGTTTCGCGTGTTGTTCACTACGGAGAGTTTTGGGCGCATCTTCACCATCACCAGATAATGGTCCGACTCGATGTTGGCGCCCCGACAGGATCTGACGTCGATGATGTCCGAGAAGTGCCGGCTGTCGATCAAAACGTGGTCGATCTGTGATTGAGTTTGGTACGGTGATCTCCAGGTGTACTTGTGTGGGAGGCGGTGCTGAAAAAAGGTACTACGTACGGCCATTCGTTTGGAGGCGGCGAAATCAATGAGTCTGAGGCCGTTTTCGTTGGTCAGCTGGTGCGCGCTGAACCTTCCAATTGTCGGTTTAAATTCCTCCTCCTGGCCGACCTGAGCATTGAAATCCCCGATGACGATCTTGATATCATGTTTTGGGCAACGGTCGTATTCACGCTCCAGCTGCGCGTAGAATTCGTCTTTGTCGTCACCGGTACTTCCGAGGTGAGGGCTGTGCACGTTGATGATGCTGATGTTGAAGAACCGGCCCTTGATTCTCAACCGGCACATTCGTGAGTTGATCGGCCACCACCCGATCACGCGCTTTTGCATCTTTCCCATCACTATAAAAGCTGTTCCAAGCTCGTGTGTGTTGCCGCAGCTCTGGTAGATGGCTCGACCATCTGGATACGTTCGTACCGTGGAGCCCTTCCAGCATACCTCCTGTAGCGCTACGATGTCGAATTTGCGGCTCTTCAATTCGTTGGAGAGCACGTGGGTACTGCCCACAAAATTTAGAGATCGGCAGTTCCATGTTCCAAGTTTCCAATCGCTAGTCCCTTTTCGTCGCGTGGGTCTTTGCCGATTTCCATCCGAAATTTGTTGTTCGTTATTCGTTGCTAATGTTTTTTAGTAGTCACAGGCTCGCAAGGCCCGCAGCTAACCCCACTATCTCGCAGGAGGACCGTCGTGATGTTGCTGTTTTGGGTCCCGAACACCACCAGGACGTTGTTGCACTCCGCACGCCGCCCCTAACATGGAGAACAGACGCGTACGAAGCCCCCTAACTCATTCTGCATGCGACCAAAGCATCCACCGGGGTTGGGTACCCGATCTCCGCTAAGGTTGCTCGCACCCCAGCTAGTACCACGGGGAGGTAGAGAATCGGAGTTGCAGACAAGAGGTGATATGACCACTACCCGAAGGTTGGGTGTATGGGGTCTCGAGTTGCACATTGTCTACTTCACTAGATAAATGGTTTGGTTTTTTATATTCTAAGTCATGTAAAAAGGTCAGATTACAATAGTGCTTGATATATGCTTGGATTATTCATCTCTCATATTGGCAACACTTCCCCAATGTTTCCTATCTGTTCAGCTGGCAACAATTCCAGTGAACACTACATATTATCTCTTCGTGGGTTCTAGAACAATAGCGAATTGACGTTCTCTCTCACTTGCGACTCTCTTTTAAAGGGTGTCCACAATTGAATTGCCGCACTATGAAATTGCTCTAACTTTTTACCCGTTGGGTAGAATTTAATGAAAATTTGGGTAGATTTAGTTCAAAGTGCATTGTTTACATCCTGCAAGTTTTAAAGTCCTGTGATCAAAACTCGCGGAAATGGAGCCGAAAGAACAGCTCGTCCGTGATAAAATCTTGCGCATTCATCATTCTATCGTTAAAACGTTGGGAATCGCGAATTCCCCGGTGTCGCGAGTGATTAAGCGGTTCGAGGAACGATTGACCACCGATCGGCAGCCCAGAAGTGAAGGAAAAAGTATTCCGTACAACACCAAAAATCACAACCGCGTAGTTGGGGCCTTCAACCGAAACCCGAACGCCTTCGTTCGAGATGTGGCTAAGATGCTGCATCAAAGCCGAAGTTTTGTCCAGAAGGTCAAAACTCAGGTTGGGTTTTGAACGTTCAAGGTACAAAAGGCCTCTTATAGCTATTGGACGCTCATTAGACCGGTTGTCCTTTACGGGCACGAGACGTAGATATGGTTCGAGGAGGACCTGCGTACACTCGGAGTATTCGAGTGACGAGTGATAAGAACCATCTTTGGAGGCGTGCAGGAGAACGGATTGTGAAGACGAGGGATGATCCACGGACTCGGGTGGCTCCATGGCGAACCCAGTATTTAGAAGGTGATGTAGCCTGGACGGATACGCTAGGCAGGACATGTTGCGAGAATGTCGGCTGACTGTCCTGCAAAACAGGTGTTCGCCGTGAATCTGGTAGGCGCCAGAAGAGCAGGGACACAATAAGTGAGGTGGCTAGAGCAATTTGAGCGTGATGTGACGAATGTGGGATGTCCTAGAACTTAGAGTTCAGTTTCCATGGATCGCGTGAATTTTTGGGACTATGAGCATCAAGTCATATGGGACTATGAAAATAAAAAAATAGAAAGCAGGGACATGGAAGAAATTTCTTACCATTCATTCGTTTAAGTCGTTTTTTTTCTTTTCCAAGATCTTAAGAAATGTTACTCATATCATATCTTATTGATCGATTTTGATTTTGATCGATATTGATTGATGTTGAAAACACAGGTTTCGGTTATGTAATAAAGTTAATTCTTTATTCACTACTTCAGTACGGTCCTTCCATCAGCTATCGTCAATAAGTGAATGGCTCAATTGTGGTTTTCAACACCTTCCCTCAATTCGCAGATTGAGAATGTTGAAAAGCATCGTCGATTGTCAAGCTTTTCCGCAATACTATCAACTCCTTTCAGCCATCACACCACACCACGAGAGTAACCCTCTCGGTGAAAAGCTGCATCCAAGCTCCACTTCTGGCTAATCCACATGGTGGACCATTGGACTTCTGCGCTGACCAATCCTGATATTGAATAAAGGTATTCCTCCTTCCGGCTGTCGAAAATGAACTCACGCATCGCATCGAAAGTAACCCTTTCAGAACTAGCCTTCCCGGCCTGTAGCATATCGTGCCCTCTTCGCTAACGATCCTCTGCACTAGTACTCCTGCATGGTCATCCTCGTGGTGCTTCCTCATTTTGGTGGACTTCTCTGCGCTGGTAGCTATCACAGTTGATAACTGCAAGTTCCTTAAGAGTAGCCCTCTCGATCTAACCTTTTTTCCTCTACCAAACGTATCTGGGCCCATATCCTGTTGAAAACGCAGGTTTCAGTGGTGAAACAGAGTTAATTCTTTATTCACTACATCACTAAGATCCTTACATAGCTACACTCTACACTAGCGATTGCTAGTTCCATCAGCGATAGACGAATTCTTCAAGCGTTATTTTCAACAGAAATTTATATCAGACAACACTTATACTTACTTATACTTATACTTATACTTATACTTATACTTATACTTATACTTATACTTATACTTATACTTATACTTATACTTATACTTATACTTATACTTATACTTATACTTATACTTATACTTATACTTATACTTATACTTATACTTATACTTATACTTATACTTATACTTATACTTATACTTATACTTATACTTATACTTATACTTATACTTATACTTATACTTATACTTATACTTATACTTATACTTATACTTATACTTATACTTATACTTATACTTATACTTATACTTATACTTATACTTATACTTATACTTATACTTATACTTATACTTATACTTATACTTATACTTATACTTATACTTATACTTATACTTATACTTATACTTATACTTATACTTATACTTATACTTATACTTATACTTATACTTATACTTATACTTATACTTATACTTATACTTATACTTATACTTATACTTATACTTATACTTATACTTATACTTATACTTATACTTATACTTATACTTATACTTATACTTATACTTATACTTATACTTATACTTATACTTATACTTATACTTATACTTATACTTATACTTATACTTATACTTATACTTATACTTATACTTATACTTATACTTATACTTATACTTATACTTATACTTATACTTATACTTATACTTATACTAACAGCTTAAACAGGTTTATTCTTCAATGTTAAATTACAGTTTGTGGGCGTGAAATGCTTGTTCATAATTACCCCCTTGTCTATGAGGTAATTATGAACACTTACAATTCTCATTATCTGCTGACTTTTGGTATTGGATATAAACTCAGATTGAAACCACATCTATACACTGCATTTTTGAAAGACATACACCGTCTTAGACGATTTAGGCTTTACAGACTGGATAAATGATGTGACAACATAAGATTAACACCCAGTATCGAGATGGGAATCAAACCCATGCCATCAGTGGCCTAGTGGTTACCGTCTTATCACGCTAACCACTCGACCACCGAGACGTACTATTTAGCTTCTATTTTAGAGAGAATTTTTAAAATTAACTGTTTACTTAGCTTAGCTTAGCTTAGCTTGATTGACTACTCACATCCACCTCAAATCATTGAACTCGAAATGCACCATAAAATGTTCTTTCTTCTAAATTAATAATCCTTATCAGCTCATCAGCTTATAACTTCGTTGGGTTTTTTTGATTTACTTTTTTATGATCGGAATCGTTACTAAAAAACCTTATTTTGAATTCCATGATCGTAGGCGTGGCTAAGTAGAACGAATTCCACATCGCCAATGGTTGCTACTCCTTGATTGACCGAGGCCATCAATTTTGTCCAGAGGTCAAAAGAACGGTGTCTGGGATTGAAACTCATTCACAATGGACAAAACTGATACTCTCTCTTTAAACATCAATGACGGCGCCGGCCACGTCCGAGTAGTCAATAGATAGAAAGGAAAATTAGACAAAGGGATGATAGCAAATAAATTCATGCTTTAGGACCGAGGTCACCTCTGCATTCTAGCAAAACAATTTTCTTGTGGATGGGGGAAAAGGATATGATCAGGAGACACTTTTGACCAGTGTTATGCGATCTGGTTAAAAAAAACAATTTTTCCAAGCTTTGGTGATACTCTTGTGAAATTTTTAAATTTACAGATGATGTAACAAGTTTGATTGAAAATATTTACCAAACAAAAGAACTGTAACTTTGCTACAGAACTAGTACATGTACTATATTAACTAGATCCTTTTGTTTCATATCTCTCAATCATTTCATGTAAACTGTGACAGTTCGTGATTACTATGTAAGGTAATAAATAACTTGTTCTATTGTGAGTTATGTCAAGTTATTTGTTTTCTTTAATTATTTATAGGGCCAATACTATCCTACCCTATTGTTTAATTAAGTTGTTCTTATCATCCGATCATTCAGACCCGAATGAAGATTGCGGTGAGAAGATCACTTGTAAATATAGTTAACATCAAATTTTAACTTTCGTTTGATAAATGGCATGCTAGTTTCAAGGTTATGTTATACATTTGAGGTAAACGAAGTGGAAATATGTTTCAGAGTTGTTTCTTTGAATTTGTTACAAAAAATATTTTTATGTTTATATTATGCATTTTATGATAGAAATATTTAATTAAATACTGCAAATTACATGAAACCAGCTTTTGTTCAAACTCTACCAATAAACTTTTTAATATTATCATGATGAAAAAAAAATGCAGAACATATTATTTACGATACCGACTGCTTTCTCTTTATGAATACTTTTCCAAGAATAAATTAGTAAAAATTATAAATTAAAATAAATCATTCATTAAAAACATTTCTTGGAAAAAATCCATATCCACTTAAACTCCACCAACTTTTTTGCGCTAATTGTGCAAAACCATTGCTACGTGCTACTACGAAAGAATTTTTAAAATTAACTGTTTACTGTTAATTAAATATGGGTTAATTTTAGTTTGACGTATCTGGGAGGTATCTTTCTACATAATTACAGGTTCACAATTGTAAGAAAATTAAAAACTAGTGTTTATAGGTTTATTTTCAAGACTTGAATGATTATCATAATTTTGACTGTTAAATGTAAATTCTAATCAGAAATAGACTGGCCAAAATTTGTATGGGAAGTTTCAAACTTGTGAAACGTTATGCGCTACAGGCTAAAATTGATCCTAAATAGGCCTAGTACAGGATCTCGAGCTGAATTTGGGCCAAATCGAATCACGGGAAGGAGTCGCTCAACGAGCCGGAAGTTTGTATGAGATTTTGATTAAAACTGGATTTTCATGTTCCTCTAGGAAAAATGTCTCAAAATCCCATACAAAGGTTCAGGCTCTTTGAGCGACTCCTTCCCGTGGTCCGATCTGGCCCAAATTTGGAATGAGATCTTGTAGGACTAGGATCAATTTTACCCTGCAGCGCATATTTTTTTCTAAAGTCGGGTCATTTGGGGCACTCTAATCACCAACCGATATCATTAAACATGTACGTAGTTGTTTATAATCACCCCGTAATTATCATAAAAGATATGGGGTAAGTATGAAGACTGCGTGGGTTAAATTAACTAAAAAATATATTGCATTTTATGAGGCATCAATTAGTGAACGTAAAACACTCAATAACGACATTTTATTTTCATTAACATTGACGAGAGACTCAATTGATTGAACACACTTCAAAACCATTTTCGCTTTTTAGAGATATGAATTTTATTAACGACTGTAATGAAAAAAAAAAATACAGTTAGGCTGCCAAGTTTTAACTATAATTTATCAATGGAATGATAAACTGTCACATTTTAATAGTTTTTGGACTCTGCCATGACCATGACGGCGCTCAAGGCGTTTGTCGGAACTACCACAGGTTCATAATAACCCCACTTAACCCTTCTAACTTGTCACAATATTTTCCATGATTAATATAAACATTTCAGTTTAGTTTGATTGATAAACTTCACGACGTTTATTTTATTAAAAAATAACTTGAAGTACCATAAACTGGGAGAACTTTGATCACTTTTTTTAATTCCTTTTCGAATATTTTGGAAGGGGTTGCTTTTTCGTAACACCTAAAAGCTTTAAAACACTTACTGAGGTGAGGAGTATTAAACATGATCATTGATTGCAGTAAATTCAAACGACATTGGCGGTTATAATTAAATGTTTGTTTCAAAAACAGATTTAGAGTTTCGAGGTAACCTTAATCACTACGGTTTTTACGTATCTCAACATCTTCAAATTTATTGTTTTGAGCCATTTAGCATAGAAGGCACAAAAAATTGATAACAGTAGTTTTTTGTTTGGACTCAATTGAATTTTTCAACGTTTTCTTTCAAAAACAAATATACTCAAGAGATGGACAATGTTTCTGCATACATTTAGGGGCAAAATTTTTAGTCCTCGCAATGATCCCGTGTTCTTTTTTTCTTCATACTTAACCATTTCATAGGGTTTTAAGCCATTTTTTTAATACGGGCTTTTTCATGGAAAATGACCGTTTTTTTCCAATATCCAAAAATTATCATCAAATGACCATAAAAGCAACACTTAAACTAAACCAGAACCAAGAAAAAACTTGAAGTTTCACATTAAACAACCCATTTTCTCCTAAATGCTTGAAATTGATCAGAAGAGATGTTTGTTTGTTACACCCAAAATTCAGCCTCTGTGCCAATGGCGTGTAGTCAATTACATAGCATCATTGGTACAAGAAGATAACGCGACCGGTGCTGATTCGATTTGCTCCCACCGGCATTAACCTCCCAAGTCAACCGAATTGCGTATGTCTGAAAGAAACAAAATAAAAACGTCCCTCCCTATCGCATCACAAGACGAAGAAGGATGAAAACAAATACCGGCCAACACCAGGCAGCCAGCGAACCGAGCACTGTGCGTGTGAATGTAGCAAAAGCAACAACAAAAACATCCTTCTAATAGAATCCCTTCAATCCACCGGCAAACAACCACGGCCAAGATGTGCGTGTATATGCAGTAAAAGCAACAAAAAAACATTGCTTCAATTCAATCAACCGGCAAACAACCACGGCTAAGGCTGATGTCATGCTGAAGCAACTAGCAACGCGACCTACAACGCAACGTTCACACGACTAACCAGCTCACATTTGATCTCCATGGAAATCGCGCAGACCTGTCATACTGGTCGCTTTGTATAGCGCGACCAATCTGATGCCAATGTGTTTTGTAGCGCGACTAGTAGGAAATCCAATAGGAATATTGTTTTTTCTCGATTTGAAGCAGTGATTCCGGGTTTTAAGCACAATAGTACGAAGATGATGAGTTTTTGATGGCTCCCGAAAGAAAGGAGACGATTCAAAGCATTATCAGATGTAGAGAAGTGATGATTTGTAGGGAATTTCAAAGTGACAGGTCGCGCCAGCATGACATACCAATGCGTTGCAACGCAATCTTATTGGAACGTTGCGTTGCTAGTTGCTTCAGCATGACATCAGCCTAAGCTGTGCGTGTGTATGTAGCAAAAGCAAAAGCAAAAACATTCCTTCAATTCACCGGCCAAGCTGCCCGGCTTTAGCAGCTGTGTATATGTAGCGTGTGTATGTAATAGCAGGCAGTAAGCAAAGCACAGTTCTCATTCGATGAGTTTCCCTTTGCCTTCACTCCCGTTCCCTTTCCCGTTACCATCACAAGACAAAGGACTACCTTGAAAGGCGGCCAAACGCCGGGAAGCCACCTTCGTGCGTTTTTTTTGTTATTGTTCGGCGGCAGAAAGCCTATGACAAATATCCCTCGTCCTGTATGAAGCTCAAACAGTACACTGGTTAGGATGTCGGACTGGCAAGACGATCTAATTGGTGATTAGAGTTTGACTCTCCCTACAGGCGCTGTATTTTATAATTTTATTTTCTTGTTTCTGGGATGAATTATCCAATAGGAAGGAAATCCCATAAAATGTTTTTCTTGTTTCGCTTCAATGTAGTGGTCATGCATAATTTTAGTTGGGAGCCGAGTCCTTATGTCAGTTACGGTTTTTCAAACATATCATCTTCGGCACAGTGCACATTTCAGCGCATTATCGGCACAGAAATTTGCTAAATAGGCATTGGATTTTTGCAACCTCTTCTGTGGGTGTAGCCTTCAAAAAACCAGATATTTTAATATTATAAAATTACATTTTAAGTAGGATATAAAATCTCCAAATAAGAATCAAATTTAGCTTATTTGTAACTTAATTTATAGGCTTTCAAACGTAGTAAACAGTTTTCAAATATTTTAACTTTCTACTTAGTTAATGATGATTATCTGCGAAAATTTCATGTTGATCAAAGTTCCCCCAGTTTACGGTACCTCTTCGATTGCTTTTTTTTGGCGAAAATCAATGATCCTTCAGTACATATATTCTGCTTTAAAGGGAATGTACTTCTAAAACAATAATAATGTTATGAAATTTGAAATTCTTCTTTCAATTCTCAACAGCTTTCCTCGCAGTTGGTAAGGTTTAAACAAATGTAACTTTATGTTCAAACATGAAAATAACCGAACAACAGGCTGTTCACAGCAACCAAATCGAGCTTCCTTTCTCGTTTATGTTTCTCTGTCAGAAAACTTTTGCAAATTCTTGTTCCTTCCACATTGATGACTCACAGTCACGCGGAAATCGGTTGACCACCCGCCCGATACAGTTTGTGACTCAACCAACTCGACCCAAACCCAAACCAACTAGTAGTGGATACCGGGTGGGGGCGAATATGTTCCCACCCAAACAAAAACCAAATTTGTCTCTCCAAAGTGACAAAGTTTTTCCCCATTTTGAATTGAAAAAAAAAGGAAAAGTATTGATCAGTAACAACAGCAGCAGCAGAAAAAAACCGTAACATAAAGTGCTTTCCCCGATACAGGCATGGTAGTCTCCGGCTTTTCCCGTGACTTTTTGGTTTTTGGAACCGAGTCCGAGTCAGCCAAGGGGTAGTAAAAGTTGTGATTCATGTTTTCCGGACTCGAAAACAGAATGTCGATCCATTAGGACTAAATGGTGAAAAGTGGGGGTTGGGGAAAAGTTGAAAACGTATCTAGATATATTCATCGATGTGCCAAACTATGGATGAGAAACAATTTCTGCCTCATTTGATAGTTTGTCACATTACTTCGCAAGGTTAGGTTCGAATCAGAGTGGGTGGGGATGGCAATTTGGGCACCCTGAAGGATCGTATTTGTTGTCCGTTCCAGACTGTTTTCGTGTCTGCACGGAACAGTTCGCCGACTATTTGCATTCGATTCTAACTAGTTTACCATTTGTTACGATTCACTAGTTAGTTGGTGTGATAGGGGACGAAAAGTTGACGATATAGTGATTTCGTTTGCCCTTGGAGAGGTATTATTTATTTGAATTTAAAACGACAAACTTCGGAACTTGCTGCTACAAACTTCCTGATTTATGATGATTCATTTAGCATTTCCTGTTAGGGGGTTCAATTTGGACTCATAAAACGTTACTTCAGAGGAAAATAATTTTAAAAAAACTAGAATTAAGTAACAGAAATCAAAATTGAAAACAAATCAGAATAACTCCAGACATACAGAAAAAGCAGAAGGTGAAAGTTAAAAGGCAAAAGGTATCCGAGGAAAAATGAAAAAAAACGAAAAGGGAAAAAAAGGTAAAAATATAATGAAAGAAAAACAACTAAAAGAGAAATAAGGAAAAAAAATTAAAAAGGATAAAGATGAAACCAGAAAAAAACATGTAGAAATGGATAAAAAGGAAACAGGCAAACAGGTAAACGATTAAGCATGAACATTGTTCAAACTGAAAAAAGAGAAAAGAGAAATTAAGAAAGCCAAAAAAAAAATTTTAAAAAACGAAAGAGGAAAGTTAAGAAAAGGGCAAAAAACGAGGAAAGAAAAGATAAAAAAAAATGGAGAAAATGAAATTTTAGCTAAAATTACAGCAAAAAACGGGATAATTAAAAAAAAAATAAATGGAAAAAGGGAAGAAAAGAAAAAAAATAGAACAAAAAAATTAAAAAGGAAAAAAATGTTAAAATGAGAAAAGGACATTAAATTTTTCAGATTGAAGAATGAAAACTGAAGATTGAAGATTGAAGATAGAAGATAGAAGATGGAAGATTGAAGATTGAAGATTGAAGATTGAAGATTGAAGATTGAAGATTGAAGATTGAAGATTGAAGATTGAAGATTGAAGATTGAAGATTGAAGATTGAAGATTGAAGATTGAAGATTGAAGATTGAAGATTGAAGATTGAAGATTGAAGATTGAAGATTGAAGATTGAAGATTGAAGATTGGAGATTGAAGATTGAAGATTGAAATATGAAGATTGAAGATTGAAGATTGAAGATTGAAGATTGAAGATTGAAGATTGAAATTTAAGATTGAAGATTGAAAATGAAGCACAATCCATCTTTCATAACATTATCCCACGAATGATTCATGACATTGTCAACAAATCGCTCATTTAACGAGCTTGGCTGGCGCTGCTGATTCAAACGAAAGGCCCATCGTTCACGGCCGGGGTCATCCATTCAGCGTTTATGTAGACATGGATATGTATGCTCGGCAAAACGAGCTCTCTAGCTGGGACCACCCCAGAATCGTTACAACTCGAGGGGGAAATTCCGCGTGCTGCTGATCACGATAATTGGAAGACCCTGCGCTATGAGAATAAAGAGAGAGCAGGAGATGAGAGCATAAGTTTTTTTTATCGCTGTGCAAATTGTTTTGCGCTCCGATGATTCTACACTGCCTCTGCACATGTGCAAAAGGTCCAAAACCAAAACAGACCAGACAGCTAACTATACCGATTTAAGCCAGAATGTTGTGCAGAACAGAGTACTTGAAGTAGGTACCAAACCTAAACCGAAGACGACAAACCTTCTCTCACTCCATTATTCGAACAACATTCTTGGAAGGCACAATTACACGACGATCGCACCAAGTCATCACCCTCTCCCCATTTTTTTTTGCGCGTTACAAAATGTTTCGGGACCCTAAGGTACGTTAAAGAAAGAAAAAATGTTTGGTGTGGAATATCGCGTTCGCGCGCTAATGTACAACGTAAACTGTCGATCCCGACCTCCTGATAGGGCGCAATGGAAGTGGTCTTTGCGTTTCGCCAAAAGGGAAACTTCGATTGTAGTTTCCACGGTTCTTGGGACCCTGTTGCCAAACTGTTAAAACAAAAAAATTAGTAATTAAAAATGAGAAATGAGAAATAAAGAATGAGAAATGAGAAATAAGAAACGAGAAATGAGAAAAAAGAAATCAAAAGAGAAATAAGAAAAAAATAAATAAGAAATTAAAAATGAGAAATGAGATGTAAGAAATGAGAAAAGAAAAAAGAAAAGAGAAAATAGAAATGAGAAATGAGAAATGAGAAATGAGAAGTGAGAAATGAGAAATAAGAAATGAGAAAAGATGAAAGAGAAAAAAGAAATGAGAAATAAGAAATGAGACAAATGAAATAAGCAATGACCAAAATTTTCAAAATGACAAAAATTGATCGAAAAAAACAAATTGTACGAAATGAAAAAAAAAAAACAAAATAAACAAAATGAACAAAATGAACAAAATTAAAAAAAATCACAAAATTTTAAAAATTTACTAAATTTTCAAAATGTACAAAATTTAGAAAAATATACAAATTCACAAAATTTACAAAATTTACAGAATGAAAAAAATGAACAAAATGAACAATATGAACAAAATGAACAAAATTAACAAAATGAACAAAATTAACAAAATGAACAAAATGTACAAAATGAACAAAATGAACAAAATGAACAAAATGAACAAAATGAACAAAATGAACCAAATGCACTAAATGAACAAAATGGACAAAATGAACAAAATGAACAAAATGAACAAAATGAACAAAATGAACAAAATGAACAAAATGAACAAAATGAACAAAATGAACAAAATGAACAAAATGAACAAAATGAACAAAATGAACAAAATGAACAAAATGAACAAAATGAACAAAATGAACAAAATGAACAAAATGAACAAAATGAACAAAATGAACAAAATGAACAAAATGAACAAAATGAACAAAATGAACAAAATGAACAAAATGAACAAAATGAACAAAATGAACAAAATGAACAAAATGAACAAAATGAACAAAATGAACAAAATGAACAAAATTAAATAAATTAACAAAATGAACAAAATGAACAAAATGAACAAAATGAACAAAATGAACAAAATGAACAAAATGAACAAAATGAACAAAATGAACAAAATGAACAAAATAAACTAAATGAACAAAATGAACAAAATTTTATTTAAAAAAAAAATTTAAAAAAATTTCAAAATTTTCAAAATTCACAAAATTTACAAATTTAACAAAATTTGCAAAATTTTAAAAATTTACAAAATTTACAAAATTTACAAAATTTTCAATAATTAATAAATATACAAAATTTACAAAATTAACAAAGTTTACAAAATTTTAAAAATTTACAAAATTAACAAAATTTACAAAATTTACAAAATTTACAAAATTTACAAAATTTACAAAATTTACAAAATTTACAAAATTTACAAAATTTACAAAATTTACAAAATTTACAAAATTTACAAAATTTACAAAATTTACAAAATTTACAAAATTTACAAAATTTACAAAATTTACAAAATTTACAAAATTTACAAAATTTTCAAAATTTACAAAATTTACAAAATTTACAAAATTTACAAAATTTACAAAATTTACAAAATGAACAAAATTTACAAAATTTACAAAATTTACAAAATTTACAAAATTTACAAAATTTACAAAATTTACAAAATTTACAAAATTTACAAAATTTACAAAATTTACAAAATTTACAAAATTTACAAAATTTACAAAATTTACAAAATTTACAAAATTTACAATATTTACAAAATTTACAAAATTTACAAAATTTACAAAATTTACAAAATTTACAAAATTTACAAAATTTACAAAATTTACAAAATTTACAAAATTTACAAAATTTTCAAAATTTACAAAATTTATAAAATTTACAAAATTTACAAAATTTACAAAATTTACAAAGTTTACAAAATTTACAAAATTTACAAAATTTACAAAATTTACAAAATTTACAAAATTTACAAAATTTACAAAATTTACAAAATTTACAAAATTTACAAAATTTACAACATTTACAAAATTTACAAAATTTACAAAATTTACAAAATTTACAAAATTTACAAAATTTACAAAATTTACAAAATTTACCAAATTTACAAAATTTACAAAATTTACAAAATTTACAAAATTTACAAAATTTACAAAATTTACAAAATTTACAAAATTTACAAAATTTACAAAATTTTCAAAACTCATGAAATTTACAAAATTTACAAAATTCACAGAATTTACAAAGTTTACTAAATTTACAAAATTTACAAAATTTACAAAATTTACAAAATTTACAAAATTTACAAAATTTACAAAATTTACAAAATTTACAAAATTTACAAAATTTACAAAATTTACAAAATTTACAAAATTTACAAAATTTACAAAATTTACAAAATTTACAAAATTTACAAAATTTACAAAATTTACAAAATTTACAAAGTTTACAAAATTTACAAAATTTACAAAATTTACAAAATTTACAAAATTCATGAAATTTACAAAATTTACAAAATTTACAAAATTTACAAAATTTACAAAATGTACAAAATTTACAAAATTTACAAAATTTACAAAATTTACAAAATTTACAAAATTTACAAAATTTACAAAATTTACAAAATTCACAAAATTTACAAAATTTACAAAGTTTACAAAATTTACAAAATTTACAAAATTTACAAAATTTAGAAAATTATCAAAATTTACAAAATTTAAAAAAAAATAACAAAATTTACAAACTTTACTTAACTTAGAAAAATTGAGAAAATTTACAGAATTTCCCTTTCTAACAAATTTATAAGTTTGCTCAAGGCAGAAAAAAAACTATCAACTTTGCAAAGTTTTACAAATCTTACAAAATTAAAATAAATAGAATATTTACCAATCATTTAAAAAAAAATAAAATACCAAAAAGTTACAGAATAACATAATGAACAAATTTGCACAATCAATATTAAAATAAATGAAGAAAATATATCATTTTCACAATTTGCAATGTCTTGCTATAATCAAAATATTTAAAACATTGACGAAATTGAAAAATCTCAAAAATTATTTAAATATCGAAGTAACGAAAGTTGATTGGATGAAATGTGGAAATGTGATTTTTGAAAATGATATAAGATGAGATAAGAAAATTGTATAGTGAGAAGCTGAAAATATGAACAAACAGTGCTAAGGCGATGATTTGATGAGAATATGAGAAGATTTAAATTTCAATCCCAAAGAAAGGAGTTGTTGAAGCAATTATGATGAAAAGAGAAATTAGGAATTAAATAATTTGATAACAGTATGAGAAGGCAGAAAATACGCAGGAGGCAGGCAGAAAGAAATTGAAAAAATAAAAAATGAGAAGATGTGAAGATGGGAAGGAGACAAGAAGAAGATAAAATAAATAGTTGGAACGAAACGAATTGAAAATAGGAACAGATAAGACAATACGACAACGAAAAGAATGGATATTCTAATTAAATGTTATTTAGATTTTTTCATTAATGACAAAAATAGAAGATGAAAGAACAAGAAAATAAAACGATTAGATGAATTGAAGAAGAGATGATGTTAAGGTTATCAGATGGGAATATGAGAAGATGAGAAGATGAGAAGATGGGAAGATGACAAGATGAGAAGATGAGAAGATTAGAAGATTAGAAGTTGAGAAGAATAGAAGGTGAGATGATGAGTAGATGAGAAGATGAGCAGATTAAGAGATGAGAAGATGAGGAGATGAGAAGATAAGAAGATGAGAAGATAAGAAAATGGGAAGGTGAGATGAAAAGTAGATGAGAAGATGAGAAGATGAGAAGGTGAGATGATGAGAAGTTGAGAAGATGAGATGTGAGTAGTTGAGAAGATGAAAAGATGAGAAGATAAGGAGATGAGAAGATAAGAAGTAAGAAGATGAGAAAATGAGAAGGTGAGAAGATTAGAAGATAAGAAGATGAGAAGATGAGAAGTTAAGAAAATGAGAAGAAGATGAGGAAGATGAGAAGATGAGAAAACGAGATGATGAGAAAATGAGAAGATGAGAAGATGGGAAGATGAGAAGTTGAGAAGATGAGAAGTTGAGAAGTTGAGAATATGAGAAGATTAGAAGACGAGAAGATGAGGGGATGAGGGGATGAGAAGATTAGAAGTAAGAAGATAAGAAAATGAGAAGTCAGAAGATGAGAAAATGAGAAGATGAGAAGATGAGAAGATTAGAAGATGAGAAGATGAGGAAATGAGAAGATGAGAAGAAGAGAAGATGAGAAGAAGAGAAGGTGAGAAGATTAGAAGATGAGAAGATTAGAAGATGAGAAGATGAGAAGTTAAGAAAATGAGAAGAAGATGAGAAGATGAGAAGATGAGAAGATTAGAAGATGAGAATATGAGAAGGTGAGAAGATGAGAAGTTAAAAAGATGAGAAGATGAGAAGATGAGAAGATGAGAAGAAGAGAAGATGAGAAGAAGAGAAGATTAGAAGATGAGAAGATGAGAAGTTAAGAAAATGAGAAGAAGATGAGAAGATGAAAAGATGAGAAGATGAGAAGATGAGAAGATGAGAATATGAGAAGATGAGAAGATGAGAAGATGAGAAGGTGAGAAGATGAGAAGATGAGAAGATGAGAAGATGAGAAGATGAGAAGTTGAGAAGATGAAAAGATTAGAAGATGAGGAGATGAGAAGGTTAGGAAATGAGAAGAATAGAAGTAAGAAAATGAGTTAATGAGAAGATGAGAAGATGAGAAGATGAGAAGGTGAGAAGATGAGAAGTTGAGAAGATTAGAAGATGAGAAGTTGAGAAGATGAAAAGATAAGAAGATGAGGAGATGAGGAGATGAGAAGATTAGAAGTAAGAAGATAAGGAAATGGGAAGATGAGAAGATGAGAAGATGAGAAGATTAGAAGATGAGAAGATGAGAAGTTAAGAAAATGAGAAGAAGGCGAGAAGATTAGAAGTAAGAAGATGAGAAGATGAGAAGATGAGATGATGAGAAGTTGAGAAGATGAGAAGTTTAGAAGATGAGCAGATGAGAAGATGAGGAGATGAGGAGATGAGAAGATTAGATGTAGGAAGATGAGAAAATGAGAAGATGAGAAGTTTAGAAGATGAGAAGATGAGAAGATTTTTTTGAAGGTTTCAATAATGACACTTTACCATTTTTGTGGCATTCGTGTCTTAGATGAGACGATGAGAAGATGAGAAGATGAGAAGATGAGAAGATGAGAAGATTAGTTGATGTGAAGATTAGTAGATTAGTAGATGAGAAGATGAGAAAAAGATAAGTTGAGAAGATGAGAAGTTGCGAAGGTGAGATCATGAGAAGTTGAGAAGATGAGAAGTTGAGAAGTTGAGAAGATGAGGATATGCAGAGATGAGAAGATTAGAAGATAAGAAGATGGGAAAATGAGAAGATGAGAGGATGAGAAGATGAGAAGATGAGAAGATGAGAAGATGAGAAGTTGAGAAGATGAGGAGATGAGAAGATGAGAACATGAGAACATGAGAAGATGAGAAGAGAAAAAGATAAAAAGATGAGAAAATGAGAAGATGTGAAGATGACAATATAAGGAGATGAGAAGATAGGGAGACAAGAAGATGAGAAGATGAGCGATGAGAAGATAAGAAGAACAGATGAGAAAATGAGAAGATGAGAAGATGAGAAGATGAGAGATGAGAAGATAAGAAAAACAGATGAGAAAATGAGCAAATGAGAAGATGAGAAGATGAGAAGATGAGAAGATGAGAAAATGAGAAATGAGAAGATGAGATGATGAGAAGATGAGAAGATGAGAAGATGAGAAGATAAGAAGATGAGAAGATGAGAAGATAAGAAGAAGATGAGAAGATGAGAAGATGAGAAGATAAGAAGATAAGAAGATGAGAAGATAAGATGATAAGAATATGAAAAGATGAGAAGATGAGAAGATGAGAAGATGAGAAGATCAGAAGATAAGAAGATTAGAAGATGAGAACATGAGAAGATAAGAAGATGAAAAGCTGAGAAGATTAGAAGAGGAGAAGATGAGACCATGAAAAGTTGAGAAGATGAGAAGATGAGAAGATGAGAAGATGAGTAGATGAGAAGATGAGAAGATAAGAAGATGAGAAGATGAGAAAATGAGAAGATGAGATGATGAGTTGATGAGAAGATGAGAAGATGAGAAGATGAGAAGATGAGAAGATGAGAGGATTAGTAGATAAGAATAGAAGAAGAAGAGAAGATAAGACGATGAGAAAGTGAGATGATGATATGATGAGAAGATGAGATGATGAAAAGATAAGACGATGAGAAGGTGAGATGATGATATGATGAGAAGATGAGAAGATGAGATGATGAGAAAATGTTAAGTTGAGAAGATGGGAAGATGAGAAGATGAGAAGATGAGATGATAAGAATATGAAAAGATGAGAAGATAAGAAGATGAGAAGATGAGAAGATGAGAAGATGAGAAGATAAGAAGATGAGAAGATCAGAAGATAAGAAGATGAGAAGATGAGAACATGAGAAGATAAGAAGATGAGAAGCTGAGAAGATTAGAAGAGGAGAAGATGAGAACATGAAAAGTTGAGAAGATGAGAAGATGAGATGATGAGAAGATGAGAACATGAGATGTTGAGAAGATCAATAAATGATAAGTTTAAAAGTTGAGAAGATTAAAAGATGAGAAGACGAGAAGATGAGAAGATGAGACGATGAGAAGATGAGAAGATGAGAAGAACAGAAGATGAGAAGATGAGATGATGAGAAGATGAGAAGATGAGAAGATCAGAAGATGATAAGATGATAAGATGAGAAAATCAGATTATGAGAAGATGAGAGGCTGAGAAGATGAGAACATAAGAAGATGAGAAAATGAGATGACGAGATTATGATCAGATTAGAAAATGAGTTGATAAGAATATGAGATAATAAGAAAACGGAAAAAGCAGGATTATTAGAAAATGAGGGGAAAAAGGGAAAATCATAAAACTGGAAAGATTTAAGAAGGACTTTTTCGAAAAAATAGCAACCCTTCCCCACGATCAGGAAGAGGCCAAAGAACTTACCTCCAGAGCGTGTATAATGCGAGTAATAACGATATTCTCGTTTCGTTTTCCATACTTTTGTTGTTGCGCCATTGGTTTTTTTGCTCCTGCAGTCGTTTCCTCCCTCGTTTCATCACAACAACATGAATCGGCAGCAACAGTTTTGCAATGCTGTTCTGCTGGAGTTATTGGGGCTCCGGTTTGCTCTTTGTTCTGAGTCTGAGAGATTCCGACTTAATTCACTCTCGTTTTCTTTTTCCTCTTGCTGCTGCTAACTGCCAATGGAAGTTTCCGCACATGTTTGCGCGAAAAGTTCGTTGATATCTGAGCAATTATGGTTCTTGTTCTTTCTCGACGATGATTTTTTTTTGCTTTTCTCGCTGCTTCATGAACTCACGACTGGTTTTCTGGTTAATCGTGCTGATGAAGATGATGACAGTAATGATACGCCCGGGTTCAATGGTGAGAATGCATTTATGCTTCTTGTGCCTTAATCAGTGCGAAATTATTTGAAATTCTGTTCAATGAATTTAAATTCGCATCAAATTCGTAATTTTTATTAGAGTTTGAATGGGCTTCAACCCAAATTGACCCGTACCGGGTGTTTTCGGTTTTAATCATTAGCAATAATTTATGTGTCCTGAATATCATATATATGCTAATTTAATCACATCCATACATCACAGAAACGTCGAGCATCATGCGAACCGGATTCATTAAACCGTTTTACGAGCCCCCTAATATATCTTACCCGCAAAGCTCTCCTCAATCAGAACGAGCCCATAAAGATATGATAAAGGGAGAACAGTTTGGGGCTGATTCTTTACAGTGGCCCGGAGACTCCCCAGAATTTCAAGAAAGCGACCATACCTCCTTGGGTTTTTTTTTATTCCATCAGTGGGGGTGGTGACGATACACGATAAACAGACCAGACCGATCGGGTGATGGTAGATTTAGAAGGAAAATAAGCTGGAAAACCTTCGCCATTAGCACATAGACTTGGTTGGGGAAAAACGGCAGTCGGTGAAAATTTATTGTTTAGACCCAAAATATGGAAAATGGCCTGAACTGGTTCCAAAAGAACAGGAATCAGTGGATGAAAACGAGCCCAAATGACTGACAATCAATCCCTGCGGACCAACTATCTTGTTTAAGAAAAAACAACCCAGGCTGCTTTTAACGACCACTTCTCGTCTTTTCCTTGGTCTATTTTCAATGTTTGGGGGCTGCATGGAAAATTTTCAAAATACCATACCCACGTATAAATAAACTGAAGCACCACTCGCTCCAGGAGGATTTTCCAGACCGCCCGAGCTAACTGTGTCCTGTTGCTTTCCCATTTTCTTTTATCGCCCTGGCCAAGACGCCTGCCTGTTGAGGTATCGGCTCTGTCTGTATTTCCGGATCCGGATCCTTCCTTCCGGATGATGGGGGCAGAAGGAGGACATCATCATCTAACAAACGCAACGCGCCCGACTGCGATAATGGCTGCCATCAGTTGTTTTTTGTTGCCGTAGTTGTTGGTTGGGTCACGCTTAAAGTGATTATAGATTAGTGCCGCATCGGACCGGGCAGCATTTAAGAATGAAATTTCATTCCACACAATGACACGGCACGGTGATTTCGTTATTCAGTAGGGATGATGACGGTGGTGGGACCATTTAGACCTAGATATTCGAATTGACTCGATTATTGTCGAGATTTCCGATTTAGTCACCCGTTCTGCGATAAAATCTAGACATTACTTGGGTAATAAAAAGAAACCGGAAGTGTCCGTGTTGTTAGCTTTTGATACACATTTTATTGTTTGAGGTTTTTAAAAATTCTGGTTTTATATAGGCAAACGATAATCTCTTTCACCTAACGATTCATGGTCGATCACCACCTTCTTCAGGGATTCCACAAGTTACGTACATGTACATAATTAATCTCACCAAATAACGCAAAGTAATGTTTGTGTACATTGAACCAGGATGTGATGGATGAAACAGAAAGAATGCATAGTTGATTCAACGTTGTTTGATATCTTTCAAAATTTATATCATTCAATCATTCCGTGACGTCAAATAAATGAGCTGTGTAAAGCTGAATATCAAAATTAAGAGGTATTTTTTCTAAAATGATTTTTTTTATTTTAAAATTAATTTTCAACCACAGATAAACGGACAAATCTGGATAAACGGATGAAAATTTATAGTTTGTCTCCACTTTTTGTAAATATTCAAACAAGCATTGATCTTCAATTTCTTTTTTTTTTAAATCAACATTAATATTCCTTATCTCTCTCATATAAAACCTCATGGAAAACCAGAAATTCCGGAACAAAAACTCTTGGAGTTTCATCGCATCACCGGGAAACCGTATAAATGGGAATTTCGACTTATCACCTGGAAAATTGTAAGGTTTTTCATAGAATCCTAAAAATATTTTTAAATCAATTTTTTAATTTCAGAGTAGTTTTTGGCAGTCTCGAATCTGGATATTGATGTGAGATAAATCTATAACACTAAGTAAACAAACGTAGTTTTAATCGCTTTTTTACTACAATAGATCAACTACTGAGTGGGCTCTCCCTTATAAGGAAAAAAATCGCTTTTTTGACTCGTTGCGAATCAAATACGAGATATATCGTTTTTCCGCTCTCCGCAAGTGTGCTCTACTTACTTGCATAACTCAAATGTTAGAAATTTAATAATCAAACCATCACACGATGGGGAAAACATTTCATAAACCGCGACGAAATTCAATATCTTCCCTCTTACACTAAACAAATATATGAAAAAGTACATTCCTTTAGTGAAAATGTCCGGAGAGTCGATTGAACGTAGTTTCAGTGCCTTTCTAACCCATAATTCTCCTATATTTTATAAACAATCCAGAAAAAGACTAGTTTAAACTTTAAAATTTCGATCAAAAATAGACCTATCTTGTGTGACTTTTTCTGAAGGATCCAATGAAGGCTGTTTGAGCCAACGCACGCTTAATAAAATGGAGTTATGGCTGTTTAACCCTAAATTTCCCAACATTTTTCAAATTAATTTAGAAAATTGAAGGTAAAACAGTCATAACTCCAGTTTCCAATTCGTACGGTGGCTCAAATAGGTTTCGTTGAGTTCCTCGAAAAAAAAATCGCATAAGATAAGTCTCATTTGGTTCAAAATTTTCAAGTCCGAACATGCTTTTTCACAACTATTTTGAAAAAATGTAAGGGAAATTGAGGGTAAAAACAGCCATAACTCCTGTTTCTAATGCGTGGGGTGACTCAAATAGGCTTCTTTGGATTCCTCGGAAAAATCACACAAGATAGAACCCATTTGGTTCAAAATTTCAAGTCCGAACCTACTTTTTTCTGAAAAAAAAACTAAAAATGTAGGGGAATTGAGGGTAAAAATAGCCATAAATCCGTTTTCTAAAGCGTCCGATGGCTTAAACAGCCTTCATTCGATTTCTCAAATATAAAGGCATAAGACAAGTTTCATTTGGTTCAAAATTTCTAAGTCCGAACATGCTTTTTCTGAACTATTTGAAAAATGTTAGGGAATTGAGGGTAAAAACAGCCATATCTACATTTTCCGAAGCGTGCGGTGACTCAACCAGCCTCCATTCAATTTCTTGAAAAAATCACACAAGATTAGTCTATTTTTGTTCAACATTTTCAAGCGCGAACATGCTTTTTTCTGACAGAATTCAAAAATATAGGGGAGTTGAGGGTAAAAACAGGCATAACTCCATTTCCGAAGCGTGCGTCGGCTCAAACAGCCTTCATTCGATTCTTCAGAAAAATTCGCACAAGATAGGTCTATTTTTGTTCCAAATTGTTTAAGTCTTAACTACTCTATTTTTGGATTGTTTATAAAACATAGGGGACCCCTAAGGTTAGAAAAGCACTATAACTCTGTTCGGAAGCTCATTCGACGTCTGAAACTACGTTCAATTGACTTTTCGGACATTTTCACTAAAGGAAAGTACTTTTTCATATATTTGTTTCGTGTTGGAGCGAAGATATTAAATTTCGTCGCGGTTCATACATTTTTTTCCTCATTGTGCATCAGTTTCAGTTTTCGGCGTCAAATAATTTAGTGATCGATATACATGTTTTATTAAATTAACTTTTATTTATTGCAAAAGGTTCCGAATTCTGCCAAAGTTTTTCAAAATTTGCTTATTAAAATCAAAATTGTATTTCTATTTTCATATTTTGAATTCTGAACCTAATTAAGGATTCTTGATTTTCATTTCTTATCATCATTTGAAATAAGAAATGCAAAGCTGTTTTGAAATCCTGATTCAAATTTGGTTTTGTATTTCATTTCAAACTTGTTTCTAAACTCATATGCCTTTTCAAGATTAAGATAATAATTTTCCAAACATAAACAAAGAATCCAGCGTTTAAGCCTCACAATCATATTTATCATTCGAAGCTTATATTTAAATTCATTTTTACAAGTCAGATTGATAAAAAAGACTCAACAGAATTATCAGATTTAAAATTATAGATTAGATTCATGAAATTGTATTCACGCCTTGACTCATATTTAAGATTGTGATATGGAAATTTAAAAATCATATTGAAATCCGGAAACAGATTCAAAATTAAAATTTTGTCTTCCCTTTCAAAGTTAGGGTTCATAAATCATATTAAATTTTTTTATATATAATTCCGCTGAAAATCACAAACTTAAAGTAGAAATTTATTATTTGTTTAAAAAAAAATCATCCAAAAGATTTTAATGTTGGAATTGATATTTAATGCAAAATATTTTCTTATCAAGAAACATGGAATCTTCTTTTAACGAAATCGATAAGAAAGTCTACATCTAATGAATTCTTTTACATTATAAGTGTTGCAATATTTTCTGAAACCTTAAAATTTAACTTTTCTTAAATTTGTTTCAAATTTGTCAGAATCATATTAAAGCCGAATAATTTCAATCTGTTACTTTTTCTTTTGAAAATTTTATCAATTTCCACACTTGTTAAAATCTTGAGATTTGCTCGAGAGTTTAGTCGATTTAGTTTATTTGATTTGAGCATAGAATATATATATATTTTTTTAAGAAACTGAAGGCTTTCTTAAAAAAAAACTTATCCTATATGTGTTCAAAGTAAATCCATTAAATGTACCAGACTCTCCAGCCAGTTAAAATATTTGGCATCAATGATAGTAATCTATATTTTAGAACAAAGGCTTCGAGCTAAATTAGTGTAGCTTATAATGTTTGAGATCTTAGGACATATTTTCAAAAGTTATTATAAAAAAGGAAAAACTAATAATGTTTAAGAACCTTTGAAATTATTAATCAAAAAGAACCAAAAGTATTGTATAACGTGTTTTTAATTCATGCTCTGTTTGAGCAATATTATCATAGAAAAAAAATTAGCCATCAAAACCCCCCATGAGGCGGTTTTTCCTACGGCCCTGGTATGTCTTATGTAAAAATTAGGTCGAAAACAAGCTCATGTCAAAATCATAGGTCTTTACCCTGACACAAAATAACATCTTACAATCAGTCGATTGAAGTTCAGCCTCGTCTTATTAACGATTTTCTATATTTTCACGAATCTTTATTTCAAATGACTAGGACACTACTAAGGACATTGTTTGGTATAAGTTTGCCAGAATTTTTTCAGCACGTCGGACAAATCCGAGCAATTTTATATAAAAACTTGGCGAAATCCGGACATTTGATTTCAAATTGGACGTCAAAAATTCTGGGCAATATCCGGGAAAATTTAGTCAAAACTCAAAAATAACTAAACAAATCCATAAACAAAAATTGAAAAAAAAATTTGTTCATCAAAACTAATCGACAAATTTTCAATCGTATTTGAGGCTTTCAAAAAACTTTTAATGGTTATTTTTATAACTTTGATCGAAAACTCAAAATAAAACTTAAACTTAAACTTAAATAAAAAAAATTTACAACACAATTTGTTATTTTTTTCGACATAAAGGGCAAAATCTGGGCATTTAAAATTAAATATTGTATTGAATATCCGGGCAATCTGCCAACTTTAGCACTGATAAACTGATATAACTCTGCACCACATTTCCATCAACCAAAGGTTCGTGTCTTAACTGCTTAGTTAGTGATTAATACACTAGTTGTGATGGGGCGCTAGCATTCAAAAATTACTCCACGTGTTCAAATGACACTTAGAAAAATATATAGAAATTTCATTATCTACCAAGCATTTTTAGCCTGCTTCAATTTTTCTGCGTGCAAAAGTATAAGTTGCAATGGTGTTAAATTTTTGTTATGTTTTCTTTCCAGTGAAAAAAGGTCCCGATGGTTGAAATGTACTAGATTCATTGAGCTTTGAAATTTAAGGAACAAAATTTGAAACGTGCCAAAATCATTTTCATGTTTAAAAAAACTATTCCAATTAATAGGATATTGAAATTTGAAAAATAATTTCATAATATAATTGAATTAAAGTTTAACTGTTTTTAAGAATTAATTTTAGAAAATAAATAAAAGTTATAAATTTAAAGACTTTCAAAGCAAAAATGTTCTTTATCTTATTGTGGAAAAAATCACAGTTCTTTAAAATAAAATCTTCTGTTGAACGATTTAGTCTAGGCATTTTATTAGAGAATATTCTTTTTAGATCATCAAATTTCTCCTATGGCTAAAATTTTCAAAAGATCATACATTCTTCTTCAATAAGAATGGAATTAATCCGATACATTGAAACTAAAATTGAAACTAACTGATTTACATAACTCTTCATAAAAAATATTTTCGAATTGTCAAATGAAAGTTGAATGATTTACGAAAAAATCGAAATTTAGCTATATGGTATCATTACATGATCGGGAAACGAAGCTTAGCAAATGATGAGCTAGTTGGCGCCAGGAGCTCTGGGCGATGAATATTTTTCTCCTACGCAGGGGGAGTTATATCAGCTTATCAGTGACTTTAGTGTAGTATAAACAAAACCATGATCTGAAACATATGTTCAGATTTGTACAAAACTGCACTTATAAAATAGCTCAATATTTTCCTGAAATCTGATGATTTCCCCATTCAAGTTAACAAGTGGATTTGTTATTATATTTTGATGTATTTCCTTCATATTTCAGAACAAACTAGAAATCTTTTTTCTACAACTCTGTACAAATTAAAAAAAAAAAACTGAAAGTTTCACAGTGGTTCAAAAGAACCATAAAATCATATAAATTTGAATATCAAGTTAGCCGGAATTTTAAGAAATTCTAGTGCTTTACACTAAATTATTCCAATCTTCATCATTTTCAATTCAAAAACAATTTTAATAAATACTGGTAAAATCATAATTTTTAACCTGAATAAAAATTGGATAAAAACCGTGAATTTCAAAATGAAAAATCGCTAGCAACCCTGACATAATATATTGGTGTAATTCAATGATTTTGATAAATGCAGCGATATCCAATCTACATTGTTTAGGAATAAGGAATTAGGAATTTTTGAATAAATTTTATTAGGTAGGTACTGTTTTTCGAAATTTTTGACAATTTGCAATTTTTCAGATTTTGGTGCACTCAATGCAAGGTTGAATTTATTTGTTTATTTATTTGGTAACAAATCAACGGATCACATGTTGATCCCAATGATTAAATGGATACAAAACAAAATAATAAAAATAAAAAAAAAAGTTCACACAAACTACCTTGACCTAAACGCTATTCAAATTCTTCTTCTAAAGGAATCCCTCGATGTACCGAATGCACTAGATTTTGGGTATATTCACGCAAGAGTTAAATTTAAGCGCAAGAAAATCTGAAAATTGCAAATGGACAATAAGTTTGAAAAACAGCTACTTCTGAAAATTTGTCAAAAATTCTGTGTTTCGTATTTTGGAAATCTAAAAATGCCTAGTTGTGCCAAATTACGTTAACTTTCCAATCTTCTTTTCAAAACTGATCTGGAGTGACTGAAACAATTTTGACGATTCATTGTTTCAAAGGTACGTTTTTTACACCATTTTTTTACATTTTTTTGGGTCATGATTTTAATTTTTTTTTAAAGATATATACTTAAGTACAAAGTATAGCTTCTAACTTCAGCTTTCTTGGACACTAAGTGAATTTTTTTATGAGCATTTTATATCATATGTACATTCTTTTTCTTGAGCATGTTTTTGAGTTTTTTTTCTAAGACTTTGAATATCGGAAAACTGAAGTGTTGTTGGTGAGCTAAAGCATGGATCACTACAAATCTGGACGAATTAAAACGGGTCTATCTCGGAGCTATATAAACGAAATAAAAATGTTTTGTACTTGAAATGTAGGGTTTTTATTGAACTTTAAAGGAAAAGTAATAAAAAAATTATTCCGATGTTGTTTTGATGAATTTTCGAACTTTTGGTTGAGTATCACTCATCATAGTTTGAACACCCTATTCGCTGATCTCAGCGGCCATTTTGTTCCACAATCTCTTCATCTCTGTTGCTTCCCGAGTCGTCCTACCATTCTTCTTCATCTTCTGCTTGACAATTGCCCAAAATTTTTCGATAGAGCGGAATTGAGGGCAGTTGGGTGGGTTGATGTCCTTTTCGACAAAATCCACCCGTTGGCCCAATACTACTGTAGAACCTCCTAGCTGTAGTGGCAGCTTGCCAAATCTGGCGAAAACTAAACTAGTCCTTTGTGAGATCTAATGTACGAAAAAAAAAAGTTTTTCAGGCATTCTTCCTTGTAAATTTCGGAGTCCATGGTCTTGTTTCTCACAAAAACCGGAATTTTTCGTCCGCAGCTGCAAATACCTTGCCAGATCAAACACTTTCTTGCACACTTATCAGCAAAAACGAATTTGAAGTTGCCGGGGACATCACCATGACCAGTGCAGTGCACCACTGCAGTGGCTTTACATAATTTTTGGCCAGAAAGCTGCCCAAAATCCATCTTCACGTACGTTTCGTCATCCATGAGGATGCATCCGTCGAACTTCGTTGGAATCTTCTTGTATAACTTGCGGGCACGTCCTTTGGCTACTAAATTCTGCTTCAATGTCCGGTTTGGTTGCTTACTGGTCTGATAGGATCGTATTCCTTCGCGTAGACGAATTCTGCTGACGGTGCACCGGTCGGCGTTGAATTTCTTGGCAATGTCATAGTCCAACTACCCTGTGTTTTCCTTGATCGTTCTCAACACCTTCAAATGCAGTTTCCGATCCTTACGCTTGGTATGAACCTGCCGATCTATAGTACGCATCTCACGGAAACGTTTGAGAACGCTACACACGGTTGATTTGACCATTTTTAACGAATTCGCGATTTTTGAACCCGACCACGTCGGGTTTTTGACGTGGGTGTTCAAAATTTATTTTCATCTCGCGGCTTCCATCACGTGTAACTTTTTTGAAACAAAACGAATCGTAATGAAATTTTCAGCACTGGTAGAAGAAACATTCCTCTACAAAGTGCTGCCAAATTCCAGATCCGACAACTAGGAGCACTATGGTAAAATAAATAGTGCGTCCAGATTTGTAGTGATCCATGCTTTACAGTACGAGGTTTACGAAAGTATAAATTTTTGAAAATCGGTTGAGAAACAAGTGAGATATAGCAATTTTAAGTGAGGAGTGTAAAATTGACACTCAAGGTCTAATTACGGAGTTTTTTTCTTGGCTTTCAGGGTGCGTTCATAAAAAAGTAATGATGCAAAATTAAAGATTTCGAGAATTCATTGAGGATTCCCGAAGAAATTCTATTATTTGGATGCTTCCGAAGAAAGTACCAAGCCGCTAAACTTTCAAAAGTGTCATAATGACACTCATAAAGCTTAGTTCTTTTAGAAATGGGACACTTTCATTTGCTAATAGCTCGTTAACTAGTTATTGGATATTGAAAATTTTGACAGCATTTTGTTGCCTATAAAAAGTACTATTCGACCTATTTTTTTCAAAATTTAAAATTTACGCGTTTTTGAGATATGTACGATGCAAGAGAAAAAGAAAAAAATAATTCTGCACAGTTTCCTTGAAAATACGTCATTATCAAATTGATAGCTGACAAAACCGTTGATTATTCAAAGAATTACTGAGTTTTTGTGGTGGATAAGTATACAAACACTGTCAATAATGTCTACAAAGTTCAAATCAAGCATTATAGAGAAGCACATGATCGGCAACAACGGTTAAGGATCATCAAGGAAGTCAAGTCTCATACCAGCATTTTTAATTTTCAATAAACGAAAAACTAAGGGTAGATCGCCGAAATGTCCAAAACAATTTTCTCCGATAATCTGAAAGATTGAAATCATTGAAATCCAACCTCAAACAACAATTTTTTGACAGTTCCAAAGCTCTTAAGCTGTAAAACAGGTACCGAAAAAAAAACGTCCAAAAATGTGGTCAAAAATAATCAAATTTGTTCATTTCAAAACAACTGTATCCACTAAAATGCTTCCAGTTTCCAGTTTCCAGAGAAGTATTGGACCAAAAAGTATCAGAAATTGAAGAAGGAGGGTGAAGCCACCTAAAATATAGATTTTACGAAGTATAAGTTAGAGAAACTGATCAATACCATGACTGAAAAAAGTGTGCGCCGGCCAATGGGAGATACCAAGAATAAAGTAGAAATTTCTTTAACAAAAAACGGTAAATTTTTTTTTCAATTTTTTTCATGAAAGATCATAACATTACCTTCTTTTTCTTTATAGAAAGTATTTCGTTCAAACGAATGATTTTTTAGATACAGGCATTCGTAACTGTCCCATTTCTAAAAGAACTAAGCTTTAAGCGCACGAGCAACGCACGTGAAAAAATGTTTAAAAGTTGGTTTTATTCGGGCAAGAGTAGTTGAGCGAATTAATTCTGCACAAATGATGTTCGAAAAAGTTGTTATTAAATAAATTGCTCAAAGTTTCAAATAAATATTTTTTATGCAATATATCAATCGTTTGAGTATAATATGAATTTCTTAATGCCATATTTTCAAAAAAATAGTAAACTCTATAGTTTTTGAGAAAAGTTTTCCAAAATTTTTGCTATGGGTTCATCTGACTCTCTTATCCAAAAAGATATATTTGTATCTTAATGGATGTTGATTATTGCCAAGCATAAAATTATTAATATTTATCCAATGACTTATATTTGTTTAATATTTTCTTAAGAAAAAGTGCTTTTATCTTAAAATTAGAAAATTGCGCTCTTAGGTATACAATGAATATAGTAGTAGACAAACTATTAGAATTTATTTTGTCTGACACTTATAAACTGTGAAATGCAAACTAATATGATTGAGATTTTGCATGATTTTTGCCAAAGCCTATCCTTATCAAAGGATCAAGTCTTAATTAAATTTCTAAATATCAAAAGAAAATGCAATAGACGGCGATTTGCAAATTTTTTCCAAAACTTTATGATTGAAATTAGAAAATGGGATCAAATACCTATCCCCATTCTCTCTTACCCATAAATGGATTTCTGTCTGTTGTCTGTCTGACTGTTCCCTGTAGACTCGGGAACTACTGAACCGATTAGCTTGAAACTTGGCAGGAGGGTGGTTTTGAGGACGGGGAAGGTTCCTATCATAAATCTTTTTAACGAATAGTCACCGTTGGTAAATTTTTGATATGCTAGTTTAATGGCATTGCGGTGAACGTTACATGAAGAATTCTTGATAGAAGAATTAAAGATCGGAAAGAAATGACGGATAGATAAAGCAGACGCTTAGTAGAAGAAAATTTTACAGGTGTTGAAATTGAGCCAAGAGCATATTTTATGGAAAGTTTCTATGGTGCGTTCTAGACCCTTTGTCCCACATCAGTTGAATGGCATGTAACGTTCACCGCAATGCCATTAAACTAGCATATCAAAAAAAGTTCCTATTATAGTTTGATACCCCTCCCTCCTACTGAAAGGGGAGAGGAGGTCTCCCAAGCAAAAGAGAACCGTCAAGCTGATGGTACCATATTTGCCATGTGAGGGGATTTGGTTACGAGAAATGATTCTATGAGTATTTGTTACTCCTTTCTTTTTAGCAGTGTGGATAAGGAAAGGGGGGTGGGGTGTCTGTTTAACAATTTTCTATATTACTCGAGAATTTTTCAAGCAAATGGTACCAGATTTGGTTTGCGAGGGTATTTGGATATGAGAAATGATTCAATAATTATTTGAGATTCCTTCCTTCTTCCAGTGGGAAGAAAGAAAGGGGAAGGAGGCTTCCATACGATTTTTATTACATAATTCGATAACTATTCGAGCAAATGGAATCAAATTGGCATGGGAGGATATTCGGATGAGGAAAAATGTTGTATGATGGTATGAGACTCCTACCGACTAGCATTTGTGGATAGGAAGAGGGGAGGAGGTTCGGACATTTTTTTTGCAATACTTGCAATTGCAATATTTCGATGAACGATATGTTCATAAAATGGTTTTAAGCCCTTCCCAGCTTCCATTGGAGAATCAGAAAGGGGGATGCGGCTCTCATGCAATGTTTTGCATAACTGGAGAAATAATCGAGCAAATGGAACTAATTTGAAAATATATTGGATGTTTGGATACTAAAAAGGATTCTATGGTTGTTTGAGACACGCCGTTGGCCCCTGCAAACAAATAGGAAGACTCCCATCCCTTTCACCACATTTTCTATGATGACGAGAATTAATCAGTCAAAAGGCACTGAATTTTGTACGGGATTATATTTTGATACGAAAAAGGTTTCTATAATTATTTCTGACTTTTCTCTTATTCCATTGAGTGAGGTTGGAAGAGGAAACGAGAGCCCCATACATTTTTGTTGCATATCTAAAGAATTATTCATACAAAAGAAAACAACTCTAGTAGGGAAGGGTATTTGGGATGGAGAAATGTTTCTATGCTTTTTCGGGAAACCTCCAGTGAGGGGATAAATACGGAAGAGGGTGGCTCTCATACAAGTTTTCGCATAGCTCGATAACATTTTAAGCAAATGGACCTAAATCTGTCATAGGAAAGCCTATGGAAATAAAAATTATAGACTCCTCCATTGTTTTCAATAGGAAGCTAGAGAAGGGAGAGAGGTGTACCCAACCCATTTTTTTGGAGACTTGAGAAATGATCGAGCCAATTTAGCATAGAAGGGATTGGGGTACAAGAAATGCACCCCATTTCATTATTTTTAATTTCTTAATCTAATAATGTTTTTAACGAATTGGAAACTGATCATGTAAATGGAACCAAATTTGACATGGGAGGGAAATTTTCTACTAGTAAAACATTTATTTTGGCTGAATTTAGGAACTTACGAATAAATAAAAACAGAGTATTAATTTATTGATTGGAAAAAAATTTATGTCAGGTTATTTAAGAAAATTGTGGAATAAATCATCTCTAAGGATGAAAATCCCTAAAAAAAATCTTTTTTGTATTCCAATAGGAACTTAAAAAACAACTTTCATTTCAAGGGATTGATGTATAATGTTGTTGAGAATTGAATATAAATGAAAAACAAATTTAAATTTGAAATTTTATTAAAAATTCCCATCAATTTACTGAAGCTTCGACAAAAAAATGATTTGCTAACCACAATTTCTTCCAAAAGAAGGTATTTTAGATCTGATAAGTTCTACATTAGAGTTTCCCTACCAGATAAAAAATAATCATCGTGCACGACTTCTGGAAAACTAATCGAACTCGAAGTTTTTTTTTTTAATCATGTCGATATGTTTCCGTGCATTTAATAAAATTTACAAAACAACAATACCTACTGATGATTTTTTTCGTTTTCTCGGGCAAGCTACATGGCGACCGTCAAAAATTTAGTTGCACCTTGATTTTTGATTAGCTCAGCTCAGCCAAATATTGTGAAAATGACTTCCGAAAAGCTGAATTACAATCGTACTCTATATTAAAATGTATTTTCATTCGTACAGTAAATTTTTTTTTTCAAATTTGATATGATTCGATAACACATAACAATATAGATAATGCTTCAGCTCACAATTTGGTGAGATTTTAAAAAAAGGTAATCTTTTTTTTTCTCCTCTTACTCTATTAACATTGATGAAGGTATTTTATACAGTCGAAAGATCGTTCAATATCACCTATTCGTCTTAAATTTCCTTTCGTTGAAAGTGTTCTTAACTTTCAGCAGCGCATGGCACGAAACATCACGTAGCCAATCTCCGAGCCAAACCTGAACGCCGGCGATTCAATTTCGAATTAAAGCTAAGTACATTTCCCTAACCGGCAGCTGTATGTACAAGGAAACTCGTGCCTTAGATGCCACATAGAATCATTTGTGTGCGGTTAAAACGTGCCAAAACGTGACACTGGCACTCGTGTTCTGTCCTGTCAGGCACCTTCCGGAATGGTTCGGGCAGGTTTGTTTTGGAGAAGGTGAGTTCCAGAAGCTCCTGGCGGGGTTTCCGTTTCCCGCAGCGACAGGACGACTGAAGTTTGGGATTAAGCCTAGCGGGGCTCCAAGTTGGGTTTGTGTTCCGTCTCTCGGTTTGTTTCCTTTTCATTTGAAGGAAAATACTAACATTTCTTCGAACCATAAAACTTTTCCTTTGATGTTGATATTTGTTATTTGACCTTTGCCAGGAACGGGGCTCAACTTTTCGGCTTTAGCGAATGGTGATTCCTGTGAAAGTTTTAGTTTATTGTGTAACCAAATTTGATTAACAATATTTTTTTATGTATTCAAAATTAGCACCATCAATGCCAATCAAAAGCCTTCATAAATTGACCACTGAAATTGAATAATTTTCGAAAATTTCCTTTGATGTTTGAATGCGGGAAGCAGCTTTCGGGAGCAATAAAATTGTTGTATAACTTTATTGATTTGCGATTATGGTAATTGTGCAAAATTGGACTGTATAAACGAAACAGAAGCTCGAACAACCCCTCGACATAAAATGAAACCGCATCCAGCTGCCACAGTAATTACACTTAGCAGTTCGTTAAACAGACTAACTGGTGCGAGTAAAGCACAATCGAGCATAGCATTACGTTACTGGTGTAATATGAAAACAAACCGCAGAACATTTCCGTTGATGACTGAAATAAAACTCCCCGATTGTCATTCTTTTTCTCTCTATCTCTCTCTCTCTCTTCCTGTGTTGCTTTTGAGCATGACCAATTTTAACGTATCCTTCAAGTGTTCATCGAGACACAGCCGAAAAGCAAATGAGTTTCGGGTTTCCTGTTGAGCTCGTTTCGAGGAAATGTGAACTGTAATGATCAATAATGAGGAGGTTTTTTTATAATGTGGAAAAAGTTCGAAGAACGAAAGAACGAAAGAACGAAACGAACGAAACGAACGAAACGAACGAAACGAACGAAACGAACGAAACGAACGAAACGAACGAAACGAACGAAACGAACGAAACGAACGAAACGAACGAAACGAACGAAACGAACGAAACGAACGAAACGAACGAAACGAACGAAACGAACGAAACGAACGAAACGAACGAAACGAACGAAACGAACGAAACGAACGAAACGAACGAAACGAACGAAACGAACGAAACGAACGAAACGAACGAAACGAACGAAACGAACGAAACGAACGAAACGAACGAAACGAACGAAACGAACGAAACGAACGAAACGAACGAAACGAACGAAACGAACGAAACGAACGAAACGAACGAAACGAACGAAACGAACGAAACGAACGAAACGAACGAAACGAACGAAATGAACGAAACGAACGAAACGAACGAAACGAACGAAACGAACGAAACGAACGAAACGAACGAAACGAACGAAACGAACGAAACGAACGAAACGAACGAAACGAACGAAACGAACGAAACGAACGAAACGAACGAAACGAACGAAACGAACGAAACGAACGAAACGAACGAAACGAACGAAAGAACGAAAGAACGTGAGGCGTTAAAAACGTAAAAACGTAAAAACGTAAAAACGTAAAAACGTAAAAACGTAAAAACGTAAAAACGTAAAAACGTAAAAACGTAAAAACGTAAAAACGTAAAAACGTAAAAACGTAAAAACGTAAAAACGTAAAAACGTAAAAACGTAAAAACGTAAAAACGTAAAAACGTAAAAACGTAAAAACGTAAAAACGTAAAAACGTAAAAACGTAAAAACGTAAAAATGTAAAAACGTAAAAACGTAAAAACGTAAAAACGTAAAAACGTAAAAACGTAAAAACGTAAAAACGTAAAAACGTAAAAACGTAAAAACGTAAAAACGTAAAAACGTAAAAACGTAAAAACGTAAAAACGTAAAAACGTAAAAACGTAAAAACGTAAAAACGTAAAAACGTAAAAACGTAAAAACGTAAAAACGTAAAAACGTAAAAACGTAAAAACGTAAAAACGTAAAAACGTAAAAACGTAAAAACGTAAAAACGTAAAAACGTAAAAACGTAAAAACGTAAAAACGTAAAAACGTAAAAACGTAAAAACGTAAAAACGTAAAAACGTAAAAACGTAAAAACGTAAAAACGTAAAAACGTAAAAACGTAAAAACGTAAAAACGTAAAAACGTAAAAACGTAAAAACGTAAAAACGTAAAAACGTAAAAACGTAAAAACGTAAAA
Organism: Uranotaenia lowii; assembly: GCF_029784155.1. NCBI lineage: Eukaryota > Metazoa > Arthropoda > Insecta > Diptera > Culicidae > Uranotaenia > Uranotaenia lowii. The sequence goes on along the minus strand of NC_073692.1, from coordinate 214,176,477 downwards.
ACGTAAAAACGTAAAAACGTAAAAACGTAAAAACGTAAAAACGTAAAAACGTAAAAACGTAAAAACGTAAAAACGTAAAAACGTAAAAACGTAAAAACGTAAAAACGTAAAAACGTAAAAACGTAAAAACGTAAAAACGTAAAAACGTAAAAACGTAAAAACGTAAAAACGTAAAAACGTAAAAACGTAAAAACGTAAAAACGTAAAAACGTAAAAACGTAAAAACGTAAAAACGTAAAAACGTAAAAACGTAAAAACGTAAAAACGTAAAAACGTAAAAACGTAAAAACGTAAAAACGTAAAAACGTAAAAACGTAAAAACGTAAAAACGTAAAAACGTAAAAACGTAAAAACGTAAAAACGTAAAAACGTAAAAACGTTAAAACGTAAAAACGTAAAAACGTAAAAACGTAAAAACGTAAAAACGTAAAAACGTTCAAACGTTAAATCTTTAAAACGTAAAAACGTAAAAACGTAGAAACGTAAAAACGTTAAAACACAAATCGTAAAAACGTTAAAGCGTTAAGACGTTAAAACGATTAAACGTTTAGACTAAAAAAAAACAAAAAATCAGAACGACCCAAAAACAAAAAAAAACGTTAAAATTAAAAAAGGTAAAAATGAAAAAAAAAAAACTTTAAAATGGAAAAACCAATGAATTGAAGAAACCAAAATCAAAAATCAAAAACTTAAAAACTAGAAAAAAACAAAAAAAAAACTAAAATACCAAAAAAAAAAAATGGAAAAACGAGAAAAAACGCTAAAACAAAAAGCCGAAAACACAAAAACTTATAAAACGAAAAATCGAAAAACAAAAAAACCAAAAAACGGAAAAAACAAAAAAAACGAAAATACGAAATTACAAAATATTACAAAAAAAAACAAACAAACAAAAATATCAGTCTTATGACCAAAAAACAAGAACACAAAAAAACACTCGAGAATGGATAAAATCGAATAAACAAAAAAAAAAAAAACGAAAAATCGAAGAACATTAAAAAAAGATAAAAACGAAAAAATTAAAAAGCAACGAAAAAAATCGAAAAATCTTAAATACCGATAAACATTAAAAAGATACAACGAAAAAAAGGAAAACAAAATATGAAAAAGAAACAAACAAACGAAAAAAACGAAAAAAAAACAACCAAAATTAAAAACGAATAAAAATCAAAAACCAAAAACCACGGAAAACTGAAGATCGAAAAAGAAAAAACCAGAAAATTATTGAATGGAATTACGAATGAATAAATTTTTCAAAGTACGATCGGTTTATTGATTGAATTTTCTTATTGAGAGTTTTGATAAGGTGACAAAAAACAGTCTGTTTAACTTTTAGGTTTGTTGAAAAAGAACTTTCGATTTTGCTCGAATAAAATCGATAAAACATTGCTCGATAAAATGTGAAACTTTTGTGCGAATAACGGTTCCTCTCAAGCAGCAGCTTACAAATAAGAACATTCTTAGCGGGCGGTCCGGTTTGCACAAAAGGTCTAAAATATTGCACCGGAGCAAGGACACTAACGGAGGGCAGCCGCTGATCGCCTCACTAACAAAATATTCCGGGACATCGGTTCCGGCAAATAGAAATCCGCCCTCACCCTCTTCACATTCCCTCAAAGTGATAATATGCCGTAAATTTTATTCTTTATTATTATTTGTGTTTGATGATACTGGTCGTTCCCAGGGGGGCGTTGCCATGACCAGGCCGGAAAAAAGTATCACTTTCCATCGTCAGACAACCCACGGCGGCAGCCAAGTGGAGCAGAATAAGAGGGGGACTCCCAAAGACGACCCAAACTTGTGGCTGCCAATCTCTCCCCGGGGGACAGGACCGGGACACTCGGTATCCTTTTTGCGTTCCTTCGAGCCAGGCTTTGTGCATGTGTTTTGTTGATGTGCGTGTTGTCATGGCTGGTGTTGTCGTGTCCGGCTTGAAGAAGGAGGAAACATCCACCCGGGAGTGACCGGAACCGGACGGAGGAATCCTTGGAGACAGCTGGCTTGGAGCTGTGTTCGTTGCGGGAGGCATTCGGGAAGCGCCAGTTCGCCACACCGGACACATCACGTGGCGGAATTTATTTCCCGACGTTCGTGAAACTTGCTCCAAGGCGAACCAATTCTGGTATCGATTGTGATGGCATAGATGAGTTGATGTTCCGGACACACATTCTTGGAAGGAATACAGCGGTATCTCCCGGAAGATGGGGGGGGAAATTCATTTAGCTTGTTTATGACCTTGCTAAACTACTGCCCAGGCAGACGAAATCATCAAAGGCCGGATTCTTGGGATGGCAATTCAGAACGATTGGATGACATGAGGTTAGGTTATCGGAAGCAAATCGTTCTCTAACTGCTAAGGAACCGGCGTCGATCCAAGTCGATAGATAATGACATTCAATTTCGATAATGCTGCCAAGGGGCTGTGTTCTTACTGGAATGGATAATTTAGTCTTGGAATGTCATAACTACAAGTATGAATGACAATGATTAAAGAATTTTCAACAAAAAATTTAAAATAACAAAAATCACTTCACCCAAACGCTATTTTTTGTTGAATTACTTTAGAGTCACTAATCATAAAATGTAACATAGTTCATCTTCAACCTGGAATCACTGTATATTATACCACAGCGATCCTAGTAGTCGGATTCGGAATGTTTTGAAAGTACTTTGTTTTGGAATGTTTTCTCTATCAGTGCTGAAAATTTCATTGCGATTCGTTTTGTTCCAAAAAAGTTACACGTAATGAAAGCCGCGAAACGAAAATTAGTTTTGGACACCCACGTCAATGTTCAAAAATCGCAAAATCTGTAAAGATGGTCAAATCGACCGTGTGCAGCGCTCTCAAACGTTTCCGTGTGATGCATACTCTCGATCGGCAGGTTCATACCAAGCGTTATAGTGGACCTAATGATCTGAAACTGCATTTGAAAGTGTTGAGAACGATCAAGGTATACCCAGGGAAGTCGGACTATGACGTCGCCAAGACCGTTGCACCGTCAGAAAGAGTCGTCTGCGCGAAGGAATACGATCTTATCGGGCCAGTAAGCAACCAAACCGGACATTGAAGCAGAATTTAGTAGCCAAAGGACGTGCCCGGAAGTTATACAACAAGATTCCAACGAAATAGGACGGATGCATTCTCATGTATGACGAAACGTACGTGAAGATGGATTTTGGGCAGCTTCCTGGCTAAAAAAAATTATAAAGCCACTGCAGTGGTGCACTGCACAGGTCGGGGTGATGTCCCGGCAAGTTCAAATTCGATTTTGTCGATAAGTTTGCAAGAAAGTGTTTGATCTGGCAAGGTATTTGCAGCTGCGGACGAAAAATCCCGGTTTTTGTGAAAAACAAGACCATGGACTCCGAAATATACAAGGAGGAGTGCCTGAAAAACGTTTTTTTCCGTACATTAGATCTTACAAAGGACCAGTAAAGTTTTCACCAGCTTTGGCAAGCTGCCACTACAGCTAAGAGGTATGTACAGTGGTATCGGAACAACGGGGTGGATTTTGTCGAAAAGGACATCAACCCACCCCACTGCCCTCAATTCCACTCTATCGAAAAAATCTTGGGCAATTGTCAAGCACAAGATGAAGAATAATGGTAGGACGACTCGGGATGCAACAGAAATGAAGAATGATGGAACAAAATGGCCGCCGAGGTCCAACAGGGTGTGCAAACTATAATGAGTGGTATTCGCCAAAAAGTTCGATATTTCATCAAAACCACATCAGAATATTTTTTTATTATTTTTCCTTTAAAGTGCAATAAATGACCTACATTTTGTGTACAAAACATTTTTATTTCGTTCAAATAGCTCCGAGATAGGCCTGTCTTAATGCGTCCAGATTAAAGATGAACTAAGCTTTATTATAATGTTTGTTGTAGATTCCTGTAAAAATGTTCAAATAAAGAACGAAACGTTGAAATAAGCCCCGAGGTTATGTTTTGAAGTTATGTATAAAAAAACGCGAAAATGTGTTCGGAAAATGTACTTTGTTTTAAATATTTTTTTGCAATGCGAAATAAAATTCAATATATATATCACATTTCCAGTCGTGCAGTTTGTTTGTCCAGAAATATCTTTTTTTTAAGCTTCGCGGGCCGCACAAACATGTCTTGAGGGCCGGGCTTTGTGATAAAGCTCAGTTGGCAAGTCTGTTGTCTCCTGAGCAGATGTCCGCGAGTTCGAGCACAAGAGTAAACATCGAACACAGTTGTACCGGATAAGTTTTTCAATAACGATCCGCCAACTGTAACGTTGATAAAGTCGCGAATGCCATAATGATGGTAAAACGACTATAATCGAAACAAAAAATATGTCTTGAGGGCCGCGGTTTGCTCATCCTTGGTTTACACCTTTATACCATTTTAAACTGTACTGCTACATGCAATTGAAACAAAATTCTCTCAACGGCTTCCAAATACCATCTGATTTAGATTGAAAGACCCACAAAACTATTTCAGAAGAAATTTAATACATATTAGGGAATATAAGGGCATAATGGCCACCTTAAAGCAAGGTTTATTCAACCGAATAAAACTGCTATATTTAATATGTGAGTAACTTCATTTTTTCGTGTTCAGGCACTATAAAAGTCGCTTTTAACTGCTTAAAAATTGGAAAAAAGTATAAAAACGTTTAAAAGCCATTTTATTTTTTTTTGTCGAAAGCTGAAAACTAGCAACTAAAGGGGCATAATGAGAACCCCCACTGGGGCAGTATAAGTGCCATTAATCGGGGCACGATGAGCGTTTTCTGCCGTAGAATCTAGTAGCGAATTCAAATTGGTGAAGTCAACTGAGCTATAATTCTTAAATTCTTAAATAATTATCCGATTGGAATAATTATCCTTAATTTCTTAATTGATTATTCTTGAAATTCTTGAGAAAATGATAATAATTGTTTTTTATTATTATTCATCTTATTAAACAATTCTTTTCTACATTTTCATCTGAAAAGTTGTTTGAGAGATCCACTGAAGTATTTTGGATCTGAACAAAAAATATTTAATCACGATTATAAATATTAATTTTCGATAAGGGAAAAGATCCATTTTGAACTTAGGAGAATCAATAGTCGATGGTTGATTTAATTTCATAAAAAGAAGAACATATTTAATATTATTTCAAGAGTGCGAGTGCTCGAAGTCCGAGATACAACCTTTTTAATGAAATTATGTTCTTACACTTGTTAAAATAGAAGGCTTATAAAATTAATTTTCGAAGTTCAAAATAATAACTTCATGTTCTATTTTACTCACAAGGAAATGATGGAAAATGGATGATTTCATCAATTATCTATTACAAACTAATATTTAAAAAATAAAAAATATGGAATTCCAAGTTTGATTGAAAATATTGGAGGCACTGAGCAAATACATATTTAGTTAACATTGCACATTAAAATTTTGTTTTAAAGATGCTACTTCGAATCATTTTCGATTTTTTTTTCAAACAAAAATAAAAAAAAATCGATTTTATAAACATGATTTTATATTATAAAAATAAATGAAAATTGTTTACACATTCAATCGCAGGTTTTAAAGTTTCAAATTACAAGCTCTGAAGATTTTGTCACTTTCAGTTGGAATATTGGGTCCTGGAAATAACAAAAGGTAGAAACTACGTTTTTCATACTAAATCTGATTCTGATTCTTATTATTTTACTTTATTCAATTAAGGAATAATATAATGATGATGCATGTTCGAAAAAAATAATGTTCTACAGCTTTTTTTTAAATTGAAAGATATCATTACACGTATTTTGACATTATTGCAGAAAGTTAAAAAAAAATATTTCATTTAACAAATTTGTTGAAATCTTAAAACAAATTAGATCTATGCCTTTGAAGATATTTCAATTCCATTTGGTTTAAAATTTCTTTAAAAATTTCAATGAGGAAAAGTAAACAAATATAAAACTTCAATAACTTTTTTCGCAGGACTCAAAATTACTTGAAATCTGAGAATAGATGATAAATGATTTGAAGCTTTTATTTTTGAAATGTTTTGAAGTTAAAATGGTTTGTTTCAAACTCTGTTCTTATTTAGTTATACTTGTTAAAAAAAACCATTCTAAAGACGAGGTAGGGTTTTGTACATCAAGTTTTGAGTTGCCATACAAAAGGTTGATTGAATTGCAATTGAGATTTACAATCAAAAATTTGTTTCAGTTCGTGAACGTCTAATAGTGTTATAAAATAAAATGTAGCCTAAGGTGATTTAAGTTCAAATACCGCCGGAGGCGAGCCAGATTTCTGGCTTGCTTGTTATTACTTATTTTTGAACACCCTTTATGATCAATAATTTCCCGTAACTATGGAAAAAATCTCCTTGGAAGGGTTAAACTCCTAAACAACAATCCAACGACCCTTCGACTTTTCACTAAAAATCTGAAGAAAATGAACAAAAACTAAAAACGAAGACTTTCAATTTGTAAAAGTAGTTTTGAAAAAGTCATGATTTCCAGGAAAGTCACATAATTAGCAAGTAATTGTCACTATTTGAATGGCCTTAATTTTGCTGGTTTCATTTTTCCTAAATATTAAATTATATTCACATACTTTTACGTTCAAAAGAAAATCCCAAGTGTTCGAAAAATTTATTGAAAATGGCCTAAAATAACAACTCTAAACATGTTTTCTCGAAATTAGTTTTTATACACATTTTTTGATTTATGTGTATCAATTCAAAGAGATTCTCTTATCTTGGTTTTTAATTAAGTTAGTGTAGATTCAGATATACTATTTATTCAAATGATCTATGCAGACCAAAACGTTCAATTCTAAGAATATGTTTTTTTTTTTCAAAAAGAGCTTCGCGAGCCACAAAAGTTGGTCATGGGCAATATGTGGCCCACTGGCCATAGTTTGGTCACCCATGACTTAGAGCTTTCGATTTCCGCTGTACTTCAGAACAGATTTGTTCGAAAATACCCTTCGGGGGCGTTGAGCTCTAAAATATCGAAAAAGGAGGGCGGCGAGCGAAAATGTATGAAACCATATCATAGATCAAGATTCATTATCGATTCTTAGGACTTTTTTCCAGTTGTTGAAAATTCTAATTTTTCCATTACTTGGGAATCAAGATGTTTTTTTTTAATATTTCTGCAAAGTGTATAAAAATATTGCTTATTGCTGAAACATTAATATTAAACGAACTACAAAACTGTTCCTCGTGAAAATTTATTTCAGAAAATACGTACTTTCGTATAAAAACAGGGGTGTTTACTTCACGCCGAATACTCGTTTTTCTTAACCTGAATTGATAGTTCATAGGATACTTTTAAGTTAATAATTTACAAATTACAAAATACTCGCTATGCCCTTATCTCCCCTACACGCAAATCAAATAAATGTCGACCACACTGACCGCTCGATGCTCAATGAATTGTTCAATGTGTTTTTTCTCTTTATTTGAAGGTGGCATGAGTATGTGTTCATATGTGTATGTGGATGTGACAGGGAGTTGGTGGGAAGGTTCTGTTTGTACTTCTGACACTGAGCAGTAGCTTTTGATTCTCCTGTGATTTGATGGCGTCGACTCTTCTTAGGGGATGTTTTCTATGGACAAAAAGTGGTTGTAAAAGATCACGATAGGTAACTGACCAAAATGGTCGAATGGCATATTTTGTTGTTCTATCGTTCGGTCAATGTTTCGGGATTGTTTTAGGAACAGTGTTCCTACTATTGGCAAAATCTATGAAATGGTTTAACGGTTTAACCTGAAGCCTGAACGTTACGTTAAAAGATGAAATACAGTTTGATGTCTTATGTATTTTATGGTATTGTGATTTTTAACGAAAAATTCACTTTGTTTCGCTTTCATAAAACTTTTATTAACACTGAGTGTTGTTTGGATATGTTCTCTGGAAAAATTCTTCCCAGTTACATTTTTGTTTAGTCGACTATAGAGTTTCATCGTTCTCCAGTCGTTCCTTCAAAAACTCAAAAGCTTCTAAACTTTTTGTGCAAAATTTTGGTTTTGAAATGACCATTTCAATGTCTGTTGTTTTATTTTTTTTCTCCTAAATATGTTATTTATACTGGTCAACAACACTTCCCGGGACCCTACGCGAAGGGGATTACTCTAGCAGAACCATTCCGCATCGATGACTAAACTGTGGCAACGGTGAGCACCCAGGAACAAAACAAAAAAAAAGCTCCTCTGACCGACCAGATGATATGTTAAGCGCCCTGGAATGTTCCGATGCCAGTGAACCTGACTCGCTTCTTGGTGTCGAGTGTGGCTCTTTTTAACCGGCAGTTTGTTTGACGGTCATCAGAGACAACGACAATGGGGTAGAATAAAATAAAATATCAAAAACACCAGCTAGAACTACCATGAAACCGCTAAAATCGGTTGAAATGAACCCTTCCCTACTTTGTTCCAATGAATGGGGAACGTTTTTTTCGCTGAAGATTTTGCACCATGATGGAGGGCGGTCGGGAGCTTTTTCCCGTCGAGAATCCTCTACTGTTTCATAGTTTATCCATTCCTCCTGTATGGTTGTTTGTGGGTGGATGATTCCGGCAGTTTACCATAGCAAAGTGGGTGGGTTGGTTGAACTTTAACACGTACTTATGCGCCGCGCGGCAATCACTATGCAGATTAAAGGCGTAGCGTAGAATTTAACGAAACCATCTGGTTCTGACGTATGAATAATGGATGCCCGGTGTATGAGTTTGCTGTTTTGTGTGGATTGGCTCGTACTTTCTGTGAACTTGGCGATCAAAGCTTGTTGTTCAATATAATATGGAGAGTTATGAATGCAATTATGTGTGTATATTTAATGCAAAAGTGCAAACGTAGGTACTGTTTTGATTTATTTCATACCAATTTGCAACAATTCTATATTAACTTTATAATTTATTTATAGGCTTTATTAGTGAAAGTTATGTTGTTTTTAAGTAAGAACATTCCAGATTTTTTTTAATATGTCTTTATTTGTATCAACATTACATTAATATTACACTATTACATTAAATTTGGTGTTCAGCTCAATAATGAACTGTTCAGAGCCCTATAGTTAACTAGATGATTAAATGTTATTTGTAAGACTTAAATTTGCTGAGCACAACCAAGTATTAATGCAGAAGAACATCCTGTACTGTCAATAGTATTTTAAACTTAAAACTAAAAACTATCCTAAAATTAAACTAATCTATATATATAAAAATGAATGTTTGTCTGTCTGTCTGTTCCCTATAGACTCGGAAACTACTGAACCGATCATCGTCAAAATTGGCATCTGAAAGTTTTTGGGGCCGGAGATGGTTTCTATAATAGTTACAACCCCATCCGAATTAAGGGAGGTAGGGCTCTCATACAAAATTTGTAATTTTTCGAAACAAATTAAAGTCATGACATCCATTTTCTCGAGATTTTTTTCCGTTGGGCGGTTTGTTTTTCGTCTCCATAGTCGAGGCGTCGCGAGCCAACGTAGCGATAGGATAGTAACCATGGCATAGCATGTTGGTCAGTGGTAATATTTTGGCGCGTATTTCTCAACCAAGTATATTTTCAATGCAAGGGGTGGCGATATGAAGCCTTGAAGTGATTTTTTTTCTACTTGATTCCTAGCTCATTTGTACAGCACATGGTTATGAATGACGCCTAGGTGTAACCCACATTGTCATTTTGCCGATCGAATAAAACATATACTTTTTTTTGTCAAAATCTTAAATTGAAAAGTCATGGCATCCATTTTTAGAGATTTTCTTTTCTTTGAGGGGTTTGTTTTTCGTCTCTATGGTCAAACAAACGTCGTCGCAAGTGGATTGTAACCAAAACATACTGTTCATTGATCGCTGGAAAAAAATTACAATCAGGCGTCTGTTTCTCAACCAAGTACCTATATTTCTTATGCACGTGGGGGCGATATGCAACCTAGATGTGTTTTTTCTTCCTTAATTTTACACAGCACGTGGAAATAAATGACGCCTAGATGTGACACGGATTGGTATTTTATCAATCGAATCAAAACTACTTCCATATTCAATTCGTGTTAATGCAGGAAGCATTTGTTATCTAAAAAATATAAATTAAATTCTGATGCTAATGAAATAATGGTATAACACTTTGCGGACAATTGAAAAAAATTTCTGAAAGTAAAGAATTTGCATACAATTTTTTAACCCGTTACGCCTACAAGGTTATTTTTGAATCACATTGATAACAGAAATATGAATAAGATGTTTTCTACAGAGGTAGATAGGAAACATTTAGTTGAACATGTAAAAATGTACTTAACAGAAAAAGAAGATTAAAAAATCCGATCCGACACATGAACTGATCAAGAGCCTTTTCTTTAAATTAGACAAGATAGGACTGACGTGATCATAAGTGAAAGGTATCAGTAAAATAAACTGATTTTTATTGACCAAGAGTGAGGGAATTCATTTTCCGAAAGAATTTTCATTGAAGGAACCAGGGTTGGTCGGCTCTTCCCAAACAACAAAGAGCCGGGAGCAACCAACACTGTTTTCAGTTCGGCTTTCGAGTATAATCCTCTTTCGCTGATCGTGCTCCACTCGTTACCCGAGTTTACACGAGCTGTAAGTGACTCGGTCGGCAGGTGTGAGAGCATTTGCATCCGAGTGGGAGAAAGAGAATTCTAAACAAAGAGCGCCTTGTGACTCAGTCATACACCTCAGAGTAAAGAAGGAAAAAATTATTTAGACTCCCACCACACAACGTAGAAAAAATATAAACAATTTCTACTCCGCTACCATGCCTACTACTGTTAGCTGTTTTGAATTTTTTTTTTTGCAAAAGGTAGCTTTCGAAGAGGAGGTGACAGATGGTTTCATCAAAAAATTAGGACACCGCGAAGAACAAAAACCAGGATTTTTCAGGACCCCAGTAGATTGGTGGAAATGAAATGCAGCTCTTCTTAGATTGCATAAATTAAGGCGAAATAGCGGTGCAGTATACGCCTTAATTTATGCAGCAGAAGTGATATGAAGTTAGGTGGCTTTTCGTTTATACCGAAAAACACCGTTCAAATATCATCTGAACCGAAGATTACCATTGGTTTAAGAGGTTAAACTGTTTTTATTGCAAAATCAATTGCAATTAAGATCAGGACGGCTTCTAGAAAATCAGGACACCGCTGGGAGCTTTGATTCGTAAAGTAGCATCTTTTCTAGTGAACGTACCAAGAATAAACTGAGTTAGCTCTCGAATTCTCCTCAGCACATTGCGCAACAGATTTTTCCGGAGAAGGGAATTCTCTTCATCAGCGGATATGAATACTCTCGCTCACTCTTATGTGTTGACAATCTCACCCCCAATTTCAGTGCGATTTATCCCTCCCCGCACCGATTGGGGGAGCAGACGAAAAAAATGCACTCTCTTTCACTGGACAAGCCGATCTGACGAGTTTTGCCACCCATGCAAGGAACACTAGAGCATGTTCAAACGTTCAATTTTTCCCTTTAACAAAAACATTAAAAATTATGTTTTCTTCTAGAAATTGTTTCTTCGACCCGAATACACAACTGAAACGAATCTAGGAATGGAAATGGGAGCTACAGCATTCGTTAAAAGTGGAATAACAAACATAAATTTATACTGCAGGAAAACTGCAGATATATCAGTGAAACTTGATAAAACAAACAAACAGAAATAAAGCCATTACTCTGACGCATTTGAAAATAAGCTTTGCATTTACACTTGCCCCAACATACGGGACAAATGTTAACTTAGAAATTTGTTTTCGCCAACATTTTTGAATATTTGACTTCAAAAGGGAAAATAAAAAACGCTGAGAATTTATTGAGTGATACAACTGATATATTTTTTAAATATTTATATTTTTTTTGGTTTAATAAATTTAATTTAAAAAAAACTATAACTGTATGAAATCGATAATTTTCATACCATGACAAGTGTTGTTTGGGAAAACTTCAAGCTGTAATGTCTCATGTCCAAGAGTTTAGTATATGGCGAAAATATTCGAACTGCTTCGAAGGGCAAGGATGGTGAAAAAAGCTGTTTGAAAATGGTTATTAAAAATCCTTTTCATAGTTTTTTTTTTTTTTCAAATTTATATAGCATATTTTTTCAACTTCAGAAAATACACCATCTAAAGCTTATCAGGAGCTGGAAGTGCTCATGATACACAATATTAGGAATATACTCAAAAAACTGTCCCGATTCACGCTATTGATCGGTTTTCAAAATTCTATCTCCATAAAGTACAATATGCAATAAATTTCAATATGCGAATCTTTTTCTTTCAATTAGAAATTTATGTAAACTCGAGCCAGGTAAATCAGCCTACCTTCTTCAAGCAGTGGAAGACAAAATTGGAAAAGATGAGGGAGCTCCCATGTAAGTTTAAGATAAAAAGCTATTTTATAAGAGGGTTTTTTTGCGTACGGATATTTGGCATAACCCAAAATTGATGTGACAAATGTTTTTATGGAAGTTTGTAACTTCCCACTTTTTTGGGAAAAAAGGTGGAAAATCCATAAATTTTGACCTTATTTGAGTCATTATGAAGCTTTTAAACAGAGTACAAATTTCAGATCTTGAAAAACAAATTTAGAGATCAAGTTTCAATTAATAATATATACTATATCTTTGAATTGCAATTCGGAACTTCAGCTGCTGCTCTCTTTTCAAAGTTGTTGGTTCTGAACCATCTGAACTATGATGAGGTTTGATTTTAAAAAATGCTTACAGAAATCTGAATTTGAATAAATTTTTACAAATTACATTTATTTTTGGAAAGTGTAGCAAAGCACACCGGGTCTGCTAGTTATGAATAAAACGAATCTCTGCGATGGAAGATTGCACATTGAAATAAGTTGAGTTTTGGAAGCGTTAGGAGAAATTTTCCACGTTTTCAAGCAATTCAAAAAGGAGTTTTAATTTTGTTGCAATCTACTGAAAGCAGAGTAGCAATCTTCTACCTTTTCCTTCTGGTACATCAGGAAAATCAGAAGTAAAAATATTGTAAAAAATTGGCCCAAGTATACTGCCCTGAGGTCCAGCTCTAATGGATGGCATAAATTTTGATAGCTTACTTGTAAGGTTCGGCCAGTCAAATAATTTTGAATAATTTTGGTGAGATATACAGGAACATCAAATCAAGCTAATTTAGCCATTAAACCTTTGTGCCAAACACTGTCTAATGATTTTTCAATATCTAGAAGAGCAACTCCAGTGTTTTGCATTAAAGTCACCAATAATAAAAAAAATTAGATTTATTTCTGGTGAGTTTTCGTAAATCTCCCTTAAAAAAAATTTTCTGTTCACCGCTGCATTGAAAAGGCAAATATGCGGCAATAATTATAATTTTCCCCATAGAAGCTTCTAATTCAATTCCAATTGTTTCTAAGACTTTTATATTGAACGAAGGAAGAAGTCTAAATTTGAGACGACTATTGATGACAATAGCTACACCCCCACCTTGTCGATCAAGTCGATCATTTCGCAAAATTTGAAAGAAAGCATTGCTTTTCAAGTTATTGTCCGGCTTTAAAAAGTTTCAGTGATGGTAGCAATATGTATGTTTTGGGTTTTCAAAAATAAAAAGAACTCATCTTGGTTAGCCAGCAAAGATCTACCCAGCATACATGAAATCGCATTAAAAATGATAACTCAAGTCATTGAAAACGTTACTGCGAATCGTTATTCCAACCAACGCAAGTAAAATGTCGTAAAAATCGTTACTCGAAGTCGTATTAAATGGTTTAAATCGGATATGATAAAAAGTCCGCCATGTTTGCAGATTTTGAAGACGATTTTGTTCCTTTTTTTTCTCCCGCGTGGGTCAAAAGAGAGAACAGCTTTGTTGTTCTCTTTGCGAACAGCAGTGCAACCAGAATGCTAAAAATCAGATGGTGTATTTGCAAGAATTGCCCAATGACAGAGGCAGCAAATATTGTCGCTGGCAACAGTTCGCATGCGTTGAGAGAAAAAAAAACTTGTGCTCTCTTGCATTCTTTCAGTATGTATGAATATGGTGTCGAAATCGTATACTCTTATCGCTTTAGCCAGAAGTTGAAAATTTGTATGTATATTGCCTCCACTTTGGTAGGTAAATGCTGTTTTTTCGTGTTTCATACGATCATTCTATAATGTATATGAAACGTATAACAAAGTTGTTGAGAAATATACCTACAAAGATGTTTGCTGGGTAGCCTTCCAATTCATAATATTTAAACATCTATTTGGATCCATGAGGGATTCGTTAAGTCATAATATTTTTGTAAGCATAATCAAAAGAAGTTTGGAAAGCTCCAAACATTGAATTTGCTCTCAACATAAGTTGCATCATTTCCATTAAATTTGATCCAAAAATGTTTCCCCAGTAATCTCACCCAATTCAACAAAATTGCTGGATCAGAAAATAAAGGAGAAGAAAAGGTATCTGAATTTCGGGGATTTTCACAAGCCTTCGCATTGACGTTGAGACTTGGTTTTTTTTTTCATTAGTTATACCCGAAGAGGGCAATCCATTTTCGACCACCTCTGCTCTGAGAACGTTAAACAACGAGTCTGTGGCACTGACTAAGCATAGGTAACATTCAAATCAATCCGAGCATTACCAAGACGTGGTTCTAAGAACTTTGGGATTTTTCCTAGTAGTAATAATGTTTGCCCTATCGGGACAGTCTATGGAATTGGAGGAATGATTACCTTAGCAATTCGCACACTTGAAAAATTCAGAGTGTGGTTTACCGCCGCCAAAACTCATTTAGATTTTTCATCATCGAATGAGCCGCAAAGCATGCATCTGGCATTCATTCTACAATTTTTAGTGCCATGACAAAAAGCTTGACAACGACGACATTGAGTTATATTTTAATGAAAAATTTTAGAAGATTTTCTCCCAATTCAAATTTGACTCAACAATGAAACATAAGACGAGCCGTTTCAAGAATTTGCAAATTATTCACCTGATCCTTTTTAAAATGGATCAAATAAAGCTTAGTCGTGTTGGTACTTTTCTTCATTTGAATTACTTTAATCGGAGAAAAACCTAACAAAGAATTTTTCGAACTTTCCTTATGTGGAGAAAGATAGAGTGATTTGAAAATTTTGAAAGCAAGTGCGCACTCTATTTTGTCGAGAATTGTATGTACTTTGTAAAATGTGATATGGAAAAGCCCCTTTAGCAAAGCACAAAACATCAACAAATCATTCAAAAAACAAACAGCCCTCCGCCATTCAATGTGATTCAATAATAAGCACATTCAGTGATTTCCAGTTTAATGATTGTTGTTACACCTTAACGGCAGCTCACTCGGCTCATTTGCTGATCAATTTTTCCATTAAAATTGCATCGCCCCTTGCATTAAATGGCGAACCAGCATATCTATATCTAGTAGGTACAAAAACTACAGCCCTTTGATATTTGGTACACATTCACGAGCCGCCCACCCAAAGCTCGTTGTTTTTTCGCTGCTATCAGTGATCGATAAAAATCAACTCTAACTTTCTGCTGATTGACGATTGGCGATGCAGGGGTTTAGGGAGCTGACGTTTTTGTTTATATGAAGTGCAAAAAGTACGGGCGTACGATCGTATTTTCCACTGAGCTCAACTAAAGGCCCAAAGCAGGGACCACCCCCTTTTGGATTGGAGCTGTAATTGAACAAAAAAAATTGCAATAACTAGGTCTCTAGGGGAGTAGTGCGATGTTGATGTTGTGGCCAGGTGATAGTAAACTATTTTCGTTGGAATTTTGATACCGAGTAATTGAGCTTGAGGATGCCTGTAAACATGTTCATTAGAAATTTGGTATTTGTTGTAGTAATTTGTTCGTGTGAATGCAATAAATGGAATGAAGTAAGGATGCATTCACTCAAACAAAAAGGTTTAAAATAAGGTTTCCAGTATTTTTTCCAGCACGCATCCGGGCCAGACAAATCTGTGCTATTTCATCTAAAAACCTGGCAAAATCTGGGCATTTGATTTCAAAATTGTTGACCAAAATGCGGACAATATCCGGTCAAATTAGGTCAAAACCAAAAAAATTCTAATCTGAAATCGCGGAAAAAAAATATTTTTTCTACCAAAACTAACAAGCAGATTTTAATCCGTATTGTAAGCTTTCAAAAAATCTTTCATAATTATTTTTATTAAACTTGCTCGAAAAACAAAAATTAAAAAAAATTAAACACAATTTTAAGGACGAGTATTAAAGCAGGAATGAAGTTCCTATCAGTTTACAAGATTTCTTGTGATAAATTTTGATTTTGCGGAAGAAAAAACCAAGAAAACATTGTTCACGATGTTTTCAATACAAACATCCGTCCAAAAGAGAATGACATCGTCTGTTTTGCGACGATGAACCTCATTTTTTACCCGGCACCATTTTTGATCGCGTCAATTGAATTTGACGAAACTTGGCCTGGTACTAGATTAAGCATTTTAAATCTTTGGATCAAATTTCAAGATTTCAAAATAACAATTGTCAAAGATACAGCAAATTTAGTGAAGTAATTCCAAATTTCCCTTTTTTACGGGAATAGCTGTATATTTGTCTCCAGTCATTGTGAAGATATTTAGAGACTTTTGTAGAGCTTTATTGAATAGATGGACTAGATTTTGTGAAAATTCATGAAAAAATATCAACCGAGAGAGAAATGGCAGAATCAATTAGTAGGACTAGATTCATATCTTGGTAAAAGTTTCAATGATATTCCAAGGTTGATGGTATGGAAAGTTGTCATAAATTGTGAGGGTTCATAGCTTAATAAGCGCATGGAAAATATCAAATATAAAAAAAACAATTGCTTCTCATAGTAAACACTCAAGAACTAACAAGATTCTAAGCTGCACCTCCAGGCTTAATCTATACAGGTATTGTTTTAAAAATATTTCCTTAATCTAGTTATGTATATCCCTGTGTATTGGTGTCCTCAGGTAACTTAAAAAGGAAAGATCAAATATTAAAAATGTTAAATGAAACTAATTAAAGACAGACAAAAACGCGTATGATTTTTTCCATTGCCCATGGACAATGACAGCTCAATTATGCTCTTCGTCCAAAGAATTCGGCTGCCAATTAATGCCACCGAATCGCAATGCAATGTTAAACGATGCCCAAACGCATTCATAAGTAATATTGCTTTATCAACCATTGCTGGGGTGCTGCATTCCTAAGCCGGCGTTGGATTGTTTGTGCCATTTCTAATTAAATAATGCAGCAAATCATGGTTGACTAGCTGAACTAAATTGAGGGACTGACCAGTATCAGCTATATCAGCAGCAGCAAAAAAATAAAAAAAATAAGCCGAACTAATTTCGAACAACATGCTGTTGATACCCGCCCGATTAACATGCGTTTACATTGCTTTGATTGCTTCATTTTGATGATGAGTCAAACCGTTCCTCGCTGAAGTAATTGCTTCGCAGACGTTTATGTTTACAATTTTGATATAAGGCTGCTGGTGGCTGTGAGAATCGGTTTTGATACCTTCTGCTTACTCCGAGAGAAACTGAGAGCTTAACTCAAGTGGCATGGATCATTTTAAACATATGACACTTGATGATTTGGTTGGTTGAACCGATCCTCTTGAAGTTAACTTTAAGCGTATTTGTATTACAGACAACTTCCTACACAGTAAGTTTCAAAATCACTGGAAATTTTGCTGGAAATCCAGCGGGACAAAATCTAACAAGATTTTGCTAGTTTCCAGCAAAACAAAATTTGCTGTGTATGTATAGCATGCTCCTGTCATCAAGGTTTCAAAAACATTTTTCTAAAATGTTAACATGATTTAAAAACCTTTTTATCCATTCAAAAATGTAGATAAACATATTCAGAAACAGTCACTCAATGTGTCCACTTTCGCTCTTCACTACCTTCTCCAGGCGAGATTATATTCGGGAGCATACCCTCGCAATATAAGCCTCTGACATGAATGCCCACACCTCAGAGATGGAATCCTTCAGAGAATGGACACTTGGGTGGAAGGATCCACAGGCCTTCGCTTGAACACACGCCCATATCAAATAGTCGAAGGGCCAAAGCGCCTTCGGCGGTTCGTTTCGAAGGATGGATTAGGCTCTATCTAGTTGAAAAACAACATTCTAGGGTTCCTCGAAGTTAGCCAGAATCCACGGAAGCACTTGATTCTTCAAAATGTCCAACTGTGCGGATTTCAGCAGCAAAACTACTCCGCCACGAGCTTCTGGGCCTGCCTCTACTTCGATGCCCATCTGCATTCCAGTTAAACGCATCTTTTCGCATTCGCAGCGTGTGCCCAATCCATCTCCGATTACGTTCCCGAATCTCGATTTTTAACGCCTTTTGATAACACCGGCAATGTAGTTCCTCATTCGAGATCCAGTTTCCAGGCCACCAAGCTAGGATGATATTACGCAGACAGCGGTTTACAAATACTTGCAGTTTTCGCGTCGTTACCGCATACGTGCATCAAGTTTCGCACCCGTACAACAATACGGATTTGACGTTTGAGTTGAAGATTCGAAGTTTAGTTTGCCGAGAGAACTGGCGTGAGCACTAGATGTTTCGGAGACTCGCAAACGCAAATCGGGCGTTTCTTATCCGAGTTTCAATGTCTTTCTTGGTACTCCAGCTTTAATTAAAATAGGAGACATATTGAATCCATTCGAAGCAACCGCTCCGGTAGTGAGGTTAGCTGTGGGCCTTGCGTGCCCGTGACTGAGAAATAAAAACCCAATATCGAAAGAGAATTAGCAAGAAATTTCGGATAGAAATCAGCAAAGACCCACGCGACGAAAAGGGACTAGCGATTGGAAAATCGGAACATAGAACTGCCGATCTCTAAATTTCATGGGCAGTATCCACGTGCTCTCCAACGAATTGTAGAGCCGCAAATTCTACATCGTAGCGCTCCAGGAGGTATGTTGTAAAGGCTCCAGGGTACGAACGATCCAAGATGGCCATGCCATCTACCAGAGCTACGGCAACACACACGAGCTTGGAACAGCTTTTTTAGTGATGGGGAAGATGGCGAAGCGCATGATCGGGTGGTGGCCGATCGACCCACGAATGTGCCGGCTGAGAATCAAGGGCCGATTCTTCAACATCAGCATCATCAACGTGCACAGCCCTCACCTCGGAAGTACCGGTGTCGACAAATACGAATTCTTGACGCAACTAGAAGGTGAATACGACCGCTGCCCAAAACATGACAAGATCGTCTTCGGGGATTTTAACGCTCAGGTCGGCCAGGAGGAGGAATTCAAACCGACAATTGGAAGATTCAGCGCGCACCAGCTGACGCACCAGCGAATGGCCGTACGTAGTACCTTTTTCCAGCACCACCTCCCACACAAGTACACCTGGAGATCACCGTACCAAACGCAATCACAGATCTACCACGCTTTGATTGACAGCCGGCAGTTCTTGCAGCTGAAATACCTTGGGGTAATGGTCGACCATCGCTTAAGCTTTAGTGCGCATGTCAAATACTGTTGTGAAAGTGCATCGAAAGTCATAGATTCATTGGCCTGGATTATGCCGACCTGCCATGATCCAAAGAGTAGCAAGAGACGTCTCCTTGCGAGCGTAGCACTGTCCAAACTACGATACGGTGGCGCGGCCTGGAGCTCCGCGATAGAGGTAGAACGCAACAGATCCAAATTACGGAGCACACATCGGCTGATAGCCATGCGAGTTTCCTGTGCGTACAGGACCATATCAGCAGATGCAGCTTTTGTCATCGCGTGTATGATTCCCATCGACATAACACTGGCGTGTTACAAAGCAAGAGCTGTTAGAGAAGTACGTAAAATTCAACGATCAGCGTCAAAGCTCAAGTGGCAGGAGCAATGAGACGCATTGGCTAATCCCGCGACTTTCAGACTGGGTAAACTGGAAGTATGGAGAGTTCAACTTCTACCTGACGCAGTTCCTTTCGGGTCATGGGTGCTTTAAGCAATACCTTTATAGGTTTAAGCTTATCAGCTCGCCTTATTGCTCGGAATGCGTAGATACGGAAGAATCGGCAGAACACGCTATCTTTGTCTGTCCAGGTTCATTTCTAGACGTCAATAACTTCAAAATTTGAACGCTGAAAACATTGTGAGTGAAATGTGTTGCGACGAACAGTCGTGCCGTGCTATAGTCGAAGAAATTTCGCAAATCATGCGCGATCTGATAAGCATCAGGAAAGATGACCAAATTTGACAAGCTAATAGAAGGTCTTGGGCCTCGTATGACACTTCAATTCAAAAGCAACGCGATCTTAGGGCGCGGTATAACCCTAATGTGGACTCATACGTGTGGTGGGACTTGAAAGGTCTCACGTACTCAGCTACGATGTTTCCTGCAGCAATAGGAAGCGGAGATACCATTCGGGGTGGTCGTGCCGGGATTCTAGCTTGGTAGTTTCTCAATCGGCCATGCCTTGGGTATAAGAAATCCTGCGGGAGTGGTTGCTATGACGGGCGCGAGTTACTTTGAAAGCGTTACCTAACCGGCACACGTCTCGGGGTCTTCCGTACCAGTCTGAAGTTGGCGATAGAGGAAAAGGAGAAGAAGGAAAAAGGAGAAAGAGGATAAAGCAGAACGATGATCAAGGAGAAAGACCAAGATTGAGAAAAAGGATAGAGAAAAGGGTGAGATGTATAAGTGCATGAGCACAGCTTACATCTTGATGAAGTATCATAGGGTGAGGGGCATCTGGCACACGAAGCCCAAGGTGGTTTTAGTGGGACGAACCCACTCACGACAGCAAACACTCGGCTGTTATGGTTTGAAGTCAAATTTCCATCTTGTAAAAAAAAGAAAAAAAAACAAAAAAAAGCCTCCAGTTCTTGGACATCATCGACGTCAGATCATGTCTAGGCGCAATCATCGAGTCAGAGATGCGCCCAAAACTGTCCGTTGTGAACAACATTCGAAACCGAAACGCCCGCCTCGGTTAGATATCGCACGACTTAAGCAACCTGAGGTCGCAGCAGACTACGCGCAATCGCTTGAAGCAGCGCTGCCGGTAGAGGGCGAGCTTGACGAAGCCCCTCTCGAGGACTGTTGGGATACCATCAAGAGAGCCATCAACAGCGCTGCGGAGAACGTCATCAGGCATGGGGAACGAACACGACGAAACGACTGGTTCGACATGGAGTGTAGGAGGGTGTTGGACGAAGAATACGCCACGCGGGCGGCAATAGTGCAAAGAGGCACCCGTCGAAACGAAAGCGGAAAATCACCGAAAGCGGAAGAGGCAGCGAATCCGAATTTTTCAGGATAAAAGCGCCGCCTGAAGGTAAAGGACCTCGAGGAGCTGGCGCAGCTGTATCGTTCCCAAGAAACAAGAAAGTTCTCTCAGAAACTCAACGCATCATGCAAAGGCTTCGTACCGCAAGCCGACATGTGCCGGGACAATAACAGTGGCATCCTGATGGACAATCGTGAAGTGATAAAAAGGTGGAAGCAGCACTTCGATGAACACCTGAAAGGCGCACATGCAGAAGACCAAGACGATGTGGGAAGCTACATCGCTGCCGTAGCCAACGATGAAGAGGAGCCACTTTCAACGATGAGTGAAGTTAAGGAAGTCATTCTTCAGCTGAATAGCAACTAATCGGCTGGGATACCGGTTGATGGTCCGGATCTGGGACACAGAACATATCAAGGTCAGTCATCAGGCCGGCTTCATGGAGGAACGGTCAACGACGGACCAGATCTTCACACTACGGCAAATCCTCCAAAATTGTGAATACCTAGCCCCTACGCACCATCATCGATTTCAAAGCCGCATACGACACGATTGACCGTGACAAGCTATGGAAAATCATGGACGAGAACGGCTTCTCCGGAAAACTGACCAGACTGATCAAGACGACGGTTAATGGAACGCAGTACTGTGTGCGGATTTCGGGTGAATTGTAGAGTTCATTCGAATCACGCAACAGGGTTCGACAAGGTGATGGGCATGATGTTCAACGTGGCGCTAGAGGGTGTTATTCGATGAGCGGTGGGCGAAATGCGGGGCACGATTTTCAACGGATTCAATCAACTTATCTGCTTTGCCGACGACATTGATATAGTCGGCAGATTAACTGCATAGGTCGAGGAGATCTATCGCAAACTGAAACGAGAAGCAGTAAGGAATTAAGGGGGGGGTAGGGTCTATCACTTTAAAAAAATCGATTTTTTTATTTTTTTATTTTCTTATTGGAAAACATTTCAAGAATGTTGTGTCAAATTTTCAAGTCAATTGAAGCAAAACTGTAGAAGTTATAGGCCTTTATCTCCTCCTATCTAATACTGCAAGAAAGCAAGAGCAGAAACTTCAAACGCGTTTTTCTCGAAAGCACATTTTTAAAGTCCGTGGACATCGTCATTTGAAAACTACTTATCCGATTCTTTTCAAATTTGGAACATATTTTCTACATATAAAATACCAGACCCCAACGTTTTTCTTTTTCGATTTTTTTTACTTTGGGAAGATTTTACAGGTGAAAAATGGCGGATTTTTAAGTGAAAAATCGTAGTTTTTACTTCAAACAGCCACAAAAATTTCATAAAAATATTTTTAAGTTAAATAAAAACGTTGGGGTCCAGAAAAACATCTATTTAAAATATTTTGCTCGGATTTTTTGACTTCAGATGATTCTCTGCTGAGATACAGTGTCCACCGCAAATCCTGTTTTCTAAAAGGCATCCTCGAAAATGCTCCGTTACCGGCTCATTTTTCAATATTTTTCTACGAAAAAATTACTAAATGTTCTTTTAACAATGCTTTGTTTAATGCAAACAATTTGAATACATTTGTTTGAACGATAGCTCTAGAAAAAAATCGTGAAAATGGTGTTTTTTTATACCCGTTAGACCCTACCCCCCCCTTAACCCAATCCTTAATTAATATTAAGGATTGGATTTATTTGTCCAAGACGAAGTTGATGCTGGCCTGCGGATCCGAGACTGACCGAACCCGCTTGTCCAGTAGTAACAAGGTCACGATCGACGGCGATGAGCTGGAGATAGTCGAAGACTTTGTCTATCCCGGCTCATTGGTGACCGCAGACAATGACACCAGCCGTAAGATCCAGCGGCTAATGATCAGCGGAAGTCGTGCCTACTATGGACTCCACATGCAACTGTGGTCGAGAAGACTTGGCCGTCGTACGCAGTGTAACCTGTACACAACGCTAATTAGACCGGTTGTCCTCTACGGGCATGAGACGTGGATATTGCTCGAGGAGGACCTGCGCAAACTCGGAGTATTTGAACGACGAGTTTTAAAATCCATCTTTGGCGGCATACAGGAGAACGGAGTGTGGAGACGAAGGATGAGCCACGAGCTCGCGCGACTCTACGGCGAATCCAGTATCCGGAAGGTGGTGAAGGCTGGCCGGATACGTTGGGCGGGACATGTTGCAAGAATGCCGGCCGACTTTCCTACAAAACAGGTGTTCGCCACGAATCCGGTAGGAACAAGACGAGCGGGGGCGCAACGAGCGAGATGGTTAGACCAAGTGGAGCGTGATCTGGCGAACGTGGGATGCCCGAGAAATTGGAGAACGGTTGCCATGAACCGAGTGAGTTGGAGGTATATTGTTAAGGAACTTAGCCTTCTACTTGAGCTTGATGCTGGACGAGGAATATTTATTATAGGCTTTCTGCCTTCGATCAATCACTCAAAAACGCACAGCGGTGGCTTGCTGGCGTTTGGCTTCCTTGCAAGGTAGTCGTTGGTCTTGTGAAGGGAACGGAAAAGAATTCCCATTTCATGGGAATTGTATAGCTAGACGTTAATAACAATAAAGAAATCCAAAACGTCTGGATTATTAG
The DNA here is from genome assembly GCF_029784155.1 of Uranotaenia lowii. Lineage (NCBI taxonomy): Eukaryota > Metazoa > Arthropoda > Insecta > Diptera > Culicidae > Uranotaenia > Uranotaenia lowii. The sequence continues at coordinate 214,152,719 of NC_073692.1, read as the reverse complement.
ACATTATTTCGATTTGTTCGGAATTAAAGGTTCTCTGAAGAAGTGAATTTCATCAAGTTTAAAACATATATTTAAAGGGTTCAAATGCTGATTGAAAACTAAAACCATCATTTTCTGGCATATTTAAGTTATCTGATTCTAAGATGGGTACGATTCTTCTTAACTGAAATAATTTCAAAATTCCGCGTCAGCACCAATGAAATTTGATCATAAAGCAAACAATTCGCAGAATACCAAACCATCATCACTGGATGCTAGAATTGAACGGAAACCATCGAGAAATTCCACCGACATCAAAGAGTATCGCACTAGATTTACTGTGAAGCATCCTCTATAGATAACCCATCCATGTCCTCCTCCAGTTGGGGTTGGAATCTGACAATGTGATGTGATAATAAAAAAAATCATCATAAGAGTATCCGTCTGAAATGAAGGGCTTGATTCAGGGAGCTCATAAAATCACTTCAAATGAGATTCAGCATAGAGGGTTTTCACGATTTCACCCGCCAGTTCTCCGTTTGACGTCCTCCTTCTGATGGTGGAAAACAGAATATGGATGGTGGCAGCAGGATCTGGATGTAATTGAACCCTCAAGAACTCCTCAAATTTCTCACACGTAGCCATCATCATTGCCACCGTCATCCTTCTTCAGCCGCTCTGCGAGATGATTTTGCCGCTTCATGTTTTGGCAACATCCAAAAAAGGGGGAAAAAGAAAATCGGGGCGATGTACGATATAAAACAATGCACGATTATTGAGAATATGCAAATTAAACCCCATCTGCTTCGTCTGGCGACGTTCGAGTTCGAATTTTCGGGCGATGAGGGTTGCCAAAAATGTGTGTATGTTAAGGTACGCCGTGATATTTCGGCAGCACACACTAAAGTTAACAATTTTAGTTGTCGAGCGAATCAGAAGCGGGCCATCAACCTCGCTCTCTCGCGCTCGTATAGAAGTTAAGGGGGGGGTAGGGTCTAACGGGTATAAAAAAACACCATTTTCACGATTTTTTTCTAGAGCTATCGTTCAAACAAATGTATTCAATTTTTTTGCATTATACAAAGCATTGTTAAAAGATCATTTAGTAATTTTTTCGTAGAAAAATATTGAAAAATGAGCCGGTGACGGAGCATTTTCGAGGATGCCTTTTAGAAAACAGGATTTGCGGTGGACACTGTATATCAGCTCAGAATCATCTGAAGTCAAAAAATCAGAGCAAAATATTTTTAATAGATGTTTTTCTGGACCCCAACGTTTTTATTTAACTTAAAAATATTTTTATGAAATTTTTGTGGCTGTTTGAAGTAAAAACTACGATTTTTCACTTAAAAATCCGCCATTTTTCACCTCTAAAATCCCCCCAAAGTAAAAAAATCAAAAAATAAAAACGTTGGGGTCTGGTATTTTATATGTAGAAAATATGTTCCAAATTTGAAAAGAATCGGATAAGTAGTTTTCAAATGACGATGTCCACGGACTTTAAAAACGTGCTTTCGAGAAAACCGCGTTTGAAGTTTCTGCTCTTGCTTTCTTGCAGTATTAGATAGGAGGAGATAAAGGCCTATAACTTCTACAGTTTTGCTTCAATTGACTTGAAAATTTGACACAACATTCTTGAAATGTTTTGCAATAAGAAAATAAAAAAATAAAAAAATCGATTTTTTGAAAGTGTTAGACCCTACCCCCCCCTTAAGAGGATCGTTAAGCTCCTCTGGGGCAGTCAGTAAGGAGCAGCAACGAAACGTTTGAAAGTAGGTACGTGTACTCTGATAATAACCGATTTAGAAGGAACTGAAGAACGGAAAGGAAACAGAAAAAAATAACAGCTGTTCCGCCATCTATGCATCATTTATTTTTGATCATCGAACAAGCTCGCAATCTTCGTTAGAGAGTGAAATCTTTGTAGTCACTTGAAGATGGAATAATTTTGAAGCTTATTTCCTCTTTAAATCGTGTGGTAGTTGTAGACCGATCTTTTTTAGAATAATACAGGCTTCAATTGCCATTTGATTTCCAAGATATAAAATTTTATAAATAAATTTTAACATAAAATTTTTTTGAGAAACAAGACCACGGAAAAAAGTTCATTTTTTTTAAATGGAATGAAATGCATATCTGCTTTTATTGATTCACTTTCCTGCATTTAATTAAAGAAATCTTCAAAAAGAATGATAACTCCGTGGATGAGCCATCATATACTACAAACAATATATTTAGTGTTATTTGAAAGCCGAAGTTTGTACAGAGGTTAATAAGGCATAATATGCCTTTTATTAATTTTAAAGAACAATAAAAAAAATGATATTTTGCATTTTGGTTTTTGGTTTCAATACCATAAATCAAAGCTTTCTCAGCCTAGATAGTTGCATATCTCTGAATCTTATCAACACAACTGTTTAATATGAATCAGGTTTAAGATAAGTAGATTTACCAATGCAGGGTTTCTCAGCTGACAATTGCTTAAATATACTGGTGCAAGATTTGATTGACACTTTTTCAGAAATGAAAAAGCGAAGCTTTATATAAAAATCGATAATTTAAAGTTTATGGTTTCGATGTTGGTATTGTGAAGATTGGTCTAAATACTTTTTCAAAAGTATTCAAAAGGTCCAATCTTTGATGATTATACGGCGAATCCGTGCACCCATAGGGAAGAACCTTATATATTACACAAATTATCTTTAGAATTTAAAGAAGCATTTACTTTTTACCTTTAACATGCAGAAAAGTTAATTTTGGATTAATGTCAGTGAATCCGTGTAACTTATCCATGGTAAGTTACTCTGCCTATAGAAAAATTATGCTTAGAACCTGTAATAAATATATCAAACTTAATATATTATCATTATGCTGAAAAACTTTAGGGCAATGGGAGCTAGAAAATGTCTACTACGACAGAATTGAGGTGAATTCGGGCACCCATGGTCAACACACATAGTAATTCAACATAATTTTTTTCTTAGATTGATAATGTGCATGAGTTGTTTTGAAAATTATTCGAAATATTCAATTTATTACAGACACTCAATTGTCAACAACTCGTGATTACGTGCACCCATGGTGAAAAAGTATATTTTATAACAAACACATTTTCGAATGAGTTACGATATCAGAAAACAAGATTGTGTTATAAAAATTTCCCCTTTACCAGTCATTTTGACTGGTCACGGACCGAATAGCTACTTTTAACGTTTCAGCCCACTGAATTCCAGCTAGCTTCAGAAAAGACTTATTTTGCCGCGTGTTTCTTTACAGCCGTCTCTTAATATTCAATTTTTTTTTCCATATTTAAAGAGAGGGCCGTATGGGAAATACGTGGCAAAAAAAGTTTTTCCTAAAGATGGCTGAAATTCAACGAAACGTAAAAAAACAATTTTTATTTCAAACTAGCTTTGCTTTACTACCCCTTCCATGGATAAAATTAATTTCGTTAAACTTATTTTTATTCAAATACGCTTTATTTTTTAACTAAAATTAAACATTTTTCAAAAGGGAACTATTTTTCAACCTTATTCTAGATTGTCTTTAATCTTGAAGGTTTTAAGGTTGAAGGAACCACCCTTTAGAAAAAAAGGAGGAATATTCAATACAATAAATAAACCCTATAAATTTAAAATTGGACTCTTTTTTAACCTACCTACCTAAGGGTCCGGCGCCGATTGGCCGATTGAAAAGATCTCCACTGCTGGCGATCCAGAGCCAGCGTCTTCACTTGCTGCCAGCCAAGGTTCTCGTCAACTGTGCGGATTTCAGCGGCTAGACTTCGCCGCCACGAGCTTTTGGGCCTGCCTCTTCTTCGATGCCCATCTGGAATCCAATCAAGCGCCTCTCTGCAAATCTCGTTTTCATCTCTCCGCAGCGTGTGCCCAATCCATCTCCTCTTACGTTCCCGAATCTCGATTTCAAGCGCCTTTTGATGACACCGGCAATGAAGTTCCACGTTTGAGATCCAGTTGCCAGGCCACCAAGCGTGGATGATGTTCCGCAGGCAGCGATTCACAAAAACTTGCAGTTTTCGCGTCGTCACCGCATATGTGCACCAAGTTTCGCACCCGTACAGCAATACGGATTTGACGTTTGAGTTGAAGATTCGGATCTTAGTTCATTCTGTTTCGGAGACTCGCGAACGCAAATCGGGCATTTCTGATCCGGGTTTCGATGTCCTTCTTGGTACCACCTCAGGCGTAATCTGGCTACCAAGATACTGGAAGCACTCCAATGTCTCAACCTGTTGGCCAGCTACCACGAAATTGGAACGATTTTCTGTGTTGATTTCCATCGACTTGGTCTTTCCGACATTGATTTTCAGACCTGCTGCCTTGGAGCTTTCGGTGAGGTCGTCGAGTTTGCTCTGCATGTCTTGTTGTATTTGGGTGAGCAAAACAATATCGTCTGCCAGGTCAAGGTCGTTCAGTTGCTCAATCGCTGAAGGATTCCACGGCAATCCTCGGTTTGGTCTACAGTCAATCGATCCAGTCAAGATCTCATCCATTACGATGAGAAAAAGTAGCGGTGACAAAATACATCCTTGTCTCACTCCAGCAGTTACCGGGATTGGTTCGGACAAGACACCGTCGTGCAAGACCTTGCACGAAAATGCCTCGTACTGTGCTTCGGTGAGATGGACTAGTTTCTCTGGGACCCCTCGTCGTCTAAGAGCAGCCCAGATGTTTTCGTGGTTCAGTCGGTCAAATGCTTTTTCGAAATCAACGAACACCAGCAGAAGAGAGTCCTGGAATTCGTTGATTTGTTCCAGTATTAATCGTAGCGTTGTGATGTGGTCCACACATGATCGTCCGGATCGGAATCCAGCTTGTTGCCGTCGGAGTGTAGCGTCTATTTTCTCCTGGATCCTGTTCAGGATCACTTTGCAGAGTACTTTGAGAGTTGTACAGATCAAAGTTATGCCACGCCAGTTACCGCACTCTGTTAGGTCTCCTTTCTTCGGGACCTTTACGAGGATACCCTGCATCCAGTCGACCGGGAATGTTGCAGTATCCCAAATGTCAGCGAAAAGACGGTGCAACATTTATGCTGACAAGGCAGGGTCGGCTTTGAGCATTTCAGCAGGAATGCAATCGATTCCAGGCGCTTTGTTGGATTTCATGTCCTTGATTGCCGCTTCTATTTCAGCCAGCGAGGGCGCTTCCGAGTTGACGCCATTTATGCGACTTACTGTTGGCGCCTCGAGCTGCGGGTTCTGTTGGCCATTGCTATTTGTAACTCGGAAAAGTTGTTCAAAATGCTCAGTCCAACGCTTGAGCTGATCTGTTCGATCTGTCAGCAGCTGACCTGCTCGGTCTTTTAGCGGCATTCTTGCATTAGTCCTTGCACCACTAAGGCGGCGAGAAATATCATATAATAATCGGATATCTCCAATGGCGGCGGCTCTTTCTCCCTCTTCGGCTAGGGAGTTTGACCAGGCTCTCTTGTCTCGTCTACAAGCTCGTTTAACTGCCTTTTCAAGCTCCGCATATCGTAAGCGGGCGGCTGCTTTGGCTGACCCGGTACATGCCTGCTCAATTCCGACTTTCTCCGATCATCGATCATCCTCCAGGTTTCATCCGACATCCATTCACTTCGTCTTCCACAAACTTTACCGAGACTACCATGGCTCGTCGTGATAAAGGCATTCTTGATTCCACACCACTGTTCTTCGACTGTTCCGTTTGTCGGCAGCTCCGAGGCTCGGGATTCTAGCTGTTCAACGTATGCCCTTTTCACCTCTGGATTCTCAACCGGCGGACGTCGTACCGACACCCGACTTTCTCCTCGCGCCGTTGGACACGCGCAACTCTCAGTCGTATCTCGCCAAGGACGAATATTTTACTTACTTACTTACTTAATGATCCCGCGCCGATCCTCCGGTGCATAGGGCCGTGGTAAAAGACCTCCACTGTTGACGATCCGGAGCCAGCGTCTTCACCTGGTCCCAGTCAAGATTCTCGTCGACAGTTCGAATTTCAGCGGCTAGGCTTCGCCGCCACGAGTTTCTGGGTCTGCCTCTTCTTCGATGACCTTCTGGATTCCAATCTAGCGCCTCTCTGCAAATCTCGTTTTCATCTTTCCGCAGCGTGTGCCCAATCCATCTCCACTTACGTTCCCGAATCTCGATTTCTAGCGCCCTTTGATGACACCGGCGATGTAGTTCCTCATTCGAGATCCAGTTGCCAGGCCACCAAGCGCGGATGATATTCCGCAGGCAGCGGTTTACAAAAACTTGCAGTTTTTGCGTCGCCACCGCATATGTGCACCAAGTTTCGCACCGGTACAGCAATACGGATTTGACGTTTGAGTTGAAGATTCGAATTTTTGTTCGTAGAGATATCTGGCGTGACCGCCAGATGTTTCAGAGACTCGCAAACGCAAATCGGGCCTTTCTGATCCGGGTTTCGATGTCTTTCCTGGTACCACCATCAGGCGTTATCTGGCTACCAAGATACTGGAAGCATTCCACTTTCTTAACTTGATGCCCAGCTACCATGAAACTGGAGGGATTCCCTGCACCCACAATTCAGCCTCTGTGCCAATGGCGGCATCATTGGTACAAGGCATCATTGGTACAAGAAGATAACGCGACCGGTGCTGATTCGATTTGCTCCCACCGGCATTAAACTCCCAAGTGACCCGAATTGCGTATGTCTGAAAGAAACAAAATAAAAAAGAATTCACGTCCCTCCCTATCGCATCACAAGACGAAGAAGGATAGAAATAAATACCGGGCAACACCAGGCAGCCAGCGAACCAAGCACTGTGCGTTTGAATGTAGCAAAAGCAACAACAAAAACATCCTTCTAATTCAATCCCTTCAATCCACCGGCAAACAACCCCGGATAAGCTGTGCGTGGGTATGTATAAAAAGCAACAACAAAAACATTCCTTCGATTCACCAGCAAACAACCAACGGCCAAGCTGCCCGGCTTTAGCAGCTGTGTATATGTAGCGTGTGTATGTAATAGCAGGCAGTAAGCAAAGCACAGTTCTCATTCAATGGGTTTCCCGTTCCTTCACTCCCGTTCCCTTTCCCGTTTCCATCTTAAGACAAAGGAATGCATTGAAAGAAGGCCAAACGCCGGGAAGCCGCCGTTGTGCGTTATTTTTTGTGATTGATCGGTGACAGAAAGCCTATGACAAATATCCCTCATCCTACATGAAGCGTGAATAGTACACTGGTTAAACTGCCGGTCTGGCAAGACGCTTTGATTGGTAATTTGAGTTCGATTCTCTCTACGGCGCTGTGGTTTTAATTTTTATTTTCTTGTTTCTGGGATGAATTATCCAATAGGAAATAAATCCCATAAAATGTTTTTCTTGTTTCGCTTGAATGTAGTGGTCATCATTTGGTTTGAAGCCGAGTCCTTATGTCAGTTACGGTTTTTCAAACATATCGTTTTCGGCACAGTGCACATTTCAGCGCATTATCGGCACAGAGATATGCTAAATAGGCATTGGATTTTTGCAACCTCTTCTATGGGTGTGTGTTGATCTCCATCGACTTGGTCTTTCCGACATTGACTTTGAGACCTGCTGCCTTGGAACTTTCGGTGAGGTCGTCGAGTTTGCTCTGCATATCCGGTTGCGTTTGGGTGAGCAAAACAATATCGTCAGCCAAGTCAAGGTCGTTCAGATGCTCCACACCCACAAATCAGCCTCTGTGCCAATGGTGGCATCATTGGTACAAGACATCATTGGTACAAGAAGATAACGCGACCGGTGCTGATTCGATTTGCTCCCACCGGCATTAACCTCCCAAGTTAACCGAATTGCGTATGTCTGAAAGAAACAAAAAAAAACGATTTCACGTCCCTCCTTATCGCATCACAAGACGAAGAAGGATGGAAATAAATACCGGCCAAAACCAGGCAGCCAGCGAACCGAGCACTGTGCGTGTGTAGCAAAAGCAACAACAAAAATATTCCTTCAATTCAATCCGCCGGCAAACAACCACGGCCAAGCTGTGCGTGTGTATGTAGTAAAAGCAACAAAAAAAACATTGCTTCAATTCAATCTACCGGCAAACAACCACCGGCTAAGCTGCGCATGTGTAGCAAAAGCAACAACAAAAATATTTCTTCCACACCGGTCAAGCTGCCCGGCTTTGGCAGCTGTGGATATGTAGCGTGTGTATGTAATAGCAGGCAGTAAGCAAAGAACAGTTCTCATTCAATTGGTTTCCCGTTCCTTCACTCCCGTTCCCTTTCTCGTTTCCATCACAAGACAAAGGAATGCATTGAAAGAAGGCCAAACGCCGGGAAGCCGCCGTTGTGCGTTTTATTTTGTGATTGATCGATGACAGAAAGCCTATGACAAATATCCCTCGTCCTACATGAAGCTCGAATAGCACAGTGGTTAAAATGTCGGACTGGCAAGACGATTGAATTGGTAAATTGAGTTCGATTCTCACTACGGCGCTGTGGTTTTAATTTTTATTTTCTTGTTTCTGGGATGAGTTATCCAATAGGAAGGAAATCCCATAAAATGTTTTTCTTGATTCGCTTGAATGTAGTGGTCATCATTTTGGTTGGGAGCCGAGTCCTTATGCCAGTTACGGTTTTTCAAACATGCCGTCTTCGGCACAGTGCACATTTCAGCGCATTATCGGCACAGAGATATGCTAAATAGGCATTGGATTTTTGCAACCTCTTCTATGGGTGCATTGTTGAAGGATTCCACGGAAATCCTCGGTTCGGTGCACAGTCGATCGATCCAGTCAGAATCTCATCCATTACGATAAGAAAAAGTAGCGGTGACAAAATACATCCTTGTCTCACTCCAGCAGTTACCGGTCTTAAAAACGACTACACGCCAAATTTCATGTTGATCGATTCAGTAGTTTCCGGAAATTGTTCGAATTGTGACATATTTTTATTAATTTTGTATTGGTGCCCCTCCTTCTTAATTTTGAAGGTTTTGATCGCATTATAGAAACCATTGCCGGTCTTGAAAACAGCCACAATCCAAATTTCACGTTGATCGGTTCAGTATTTGCCAGATATTATAAGTTTTGTCATATGTTAATTTATTTTGTATGTGAGCCCCCTTTTCCCCCCTTTCCCCCATCTCCGCTTATAGATGATGACGATCTATGTTTTTAGAAAGTACTATACCAGTTCAGGAAAAATGTGAAATTATCTAAATCCAACGAGTAAAAACCCTGCTTGTTTTATCAATTAAAATTTTATGGAGATAAATAAACCAACCTGTTTGAAATCCCAAAAAGAAATTAAACTCAAGGTTTTATCTAGTTAAAGAAAAAGATGAACATATGAAAATTTTAATATTTAAAGGTTGACTTCTTATCAGTATCACCAACAAAAGATACAATTTTCTCGTTGGTTTGGATAACGTGCCGCCACTTCGCCTACCCCTTTTCTGATGTTATATATTTTTGACGAACTTAATATAATGAATTTTGTTCTAATTACCGTCAATAAACACTGCAAGTTCAAGACATTTTCTTAAATTTATCGTTCTTAACTATTGCTCAATCGCTCTGATTGTTATGATACGATTCATCATCATCGCCATACCTAATAATAATGCACCGCTGCTGCAAAGTCCAAGGACAACGAAGGTTCCCTTCCTTTTGAGTAAAGTGGGTTAAAATGCGCGAACCGCGGCGATCTTTATCGATAGGGCCAAAGGCTTTATCGAACTCATTATTTAGTCCGGTACCTAGCTAGTATCGAAACAAATGATGTGATAAAAGTGAATAGCTGAATGAGCGCCTAGTTTAGTGTTGTTCCATGAATCAACCCGGCGGACGACGTTAATGCGATTGTAAATTTGCTGCTGCTGTCTCGGGCAAAAATAGATAGGTACCTTCGAAAAAAAAGGTATACTACGGCAAACTTTAAACCAGAGCTTACTAAAAGCGCCCAGCATGACATGCGGCAGCTAGTTCAGCACTTAAGCAGCTTGTTGTATTTAGTTCGGTATGCTTCATTTTGCATGTTTGGTCACTGATAAAATGTTGTTATGTGTTGAATTTTTATAATGCTCTTAAAACCGCACCTGGTTAAGTTACGACCGAAATACTTAGCTGTGAGGTTATTTATTTGTGTATGTCATTTCACAGCTCACTGGAGTATGATTCAGAATTGGCGTGTTGTTATTGACTAAGCGGTAATCTAGTGTGTGTTTGATTAAAAAAAAAGTGTGTTCTTTTCCTTTCTCGTTTCAGCTTCACAAAATGTGCCCCATCGATGTGCGACACCCCGAAGAATGTTATCCCTACAAGTTCGTCTGCTCCCAGCGGAAGGAAACTGTCAATCACAACATCTTCTTCTGTAGCAATGGCTGCGGCGGATGACGATCAGCCACCAGCATCAATAACAACAACATCGATGGGAACAACGGCAACCACAACATATGCCAATAACGGCAACGCACCCATATCAGTGTCGAATGAACCGTCTCAATTACCGGCAACTTCCGCCTCCAGTCACGAGATGGTGCCGCAAATGGCGGGGAAAGTTGATACGACGACTCTGGGGGCGACGGGAAGCGCAGGACGACGCTCGATTTCACGGGATTTGTTTGTCGGTTCCAGCGATTCGGTGCTGGAGGATGACTTTCAGACCGGATTCCAGAACATCGATCAGGACAAGGCGAGGTGCCAGCAAAGTAAGTGTGAAGAATTCGATTAGCAGCTTCATTGAAGAAGTACTTATATACTCATGTGTGGTGGGAGTATTTTAATCTTAAAAAAAAGTAAGTTGATTACATCATGCTCCTTCCTGTGCTGATTATTGTTCCTGTAATGTTACAAATGTTCATACAAAAATCATATTAAATTTCTGTGATACAAAGTCAATAATATCACAACACAACATTTGAATACTAAATTTATTGTTTTTCAATTTATAGCTCCAATTAATAATAAAAGGAATGAGGAATAGCTAACAGATGAATCATTTTTATTTTGCAAATATCGATGTTATGAAAAACTTGAATTGGTTGATAAATTCAAAAATCTACTATTAGAATAAAATTAGACATTTATAGCATTTTAATCAAAGTTTTTCATTTCATAAAAGGGAAAACTTATTCCTGAAAGATTTGTTATTCAAAAATGAAATGATGAAAAATACAAAAAATACAAAAATAAAAAAATGTTAAAAAAATACAGTGAGAAGAAAAATGGGAAATTAATTTCTCTAAGATTTCAGCAGAAATGACAAAAATAATTCAAATAGATTCTTATGATTCTGTCTTGGTACATTTCATAACCGAAAAAAACTTATATTTAAAGGACTAAAATCCGAAGATTGCAGGTACAACTCCTGTTGGTGATCCGTTGTATCATTTTCGAGTAATTCATGATATTTACGGCTTATTTCTTCAAATTCAGCCGCATTCTACTCAATAACTCTAGAATATTGGATTTTCGCTTGCTCCTGCTAGCATCCTCATTGGATGTTATCGTTATCAACTACTGAGAATGCGTATAAGCAACCAACGAAATGTTAGTATTTGGTTGAGAGATTTTTTTTAATCTCTGCGGGTTAGTTGAAATAAATTTACCGATCACTTTGACACAACTATTGTTTCATCTAGCCATCAGGTTCTTGAAACTTTCTTAATAAAACATTAGAGAAGCCTGTGCAAAATTTCAGCTGTTTTGAAAGTTTTCCTAGCTAGGGTTGCCATCCGTCTTTTTGAGAAAATATCCCATCGTCTCGCCTTTTTCTTAAAATGTTCCACTTTTTTTCTGAGAAAACTTTTGTGATAGACTCAACCCTCTCTGTTTATACCACTTCGAAAAAGTGGGTCCATGCTTGATGAAAACGCTTCTTATAAATTCTATCCTCGATCATTTTCCCGTAATTTATTTCTAATCTTCTTTTATACATCTATGATTTTTACAATTAGAAATACTTACTTAAAGAACATGACATTCATCGGCTGTAAAAATTAAAACACACAATTTTAAAGTTTTACTGGAAAAATCTAAATTTAGCCTCAATTTAAATTCATTGGTTCAACACCGAAAATATTTTTTGTGTTTTTTCATGAAAATTGGCAGCATTTAATCAAAATATATAAAACGAGTTTTGATGAAAAAATATAAAATATATTTTTTCATCAAAACTGAGTAGATATTATATCGTATTTTAAGGCTTCCGAAAAACTGTTCATGAGTATTTCGATAAAACTTGCTAAAAAAATTGATTTTGACGCAAAGATAAAAATATTAATAACTCAATTTTGGAAGTATGGTGAATAAATCTGTGCAAATCCAGGTTTTTTTCTACGAAATCAAGGCAACCGGGCCGAAGCGAACTTTTCCTAAATTTTGTGTCAAATATCTGGGCAAGTCCGTGTAAAACTGACCAATCTGGCATGCATATCTTAGCATCACCATAACAATCTGGTTCAGATAAGCGTTTCTTGAGATCGTTCTAGCGATGTTAATATCTTGAATGTAAAGCTTAAGGAAAAAAGTCAAATTCCGTTTAAAATAGAGCAAGACTACCGAGCAAAAATAATCTATTTTCAATCAAACAATTAATGAATGGACGAGTTAAATTGAACAAGCTTGGTAGATGATCAAAAAATATCGTTTAAAAAATTGAAAAACTTTCAAAAAAATTTGGATTTTAAATTACTCTGAACTGCAACATTTTTGACTTGAGATTTAAATTTTTGAAAAAAAATTTCTTTTATCCATATTTTATTACTTTCCATGAACTTTTTTAGCTGAAGGAACGTATACATATGTATAGGAATGGTAATGAAAATAAGGTTTTTAAGAGTTTCTGTAATGTCCCGCTGTTTTCGGCGATGTCCCATTTTTTCGTGAAATGTCCCGCTTTTTTCTGAAAGTATATGGTTAGCCTATCCTAAGCGTAAAATAATTTGATAATAAAAAAACAATTTTTCTACAACTTAATTTTTATTCTGATGTATTTTTTCCGAATTTTACCTTCATACTTTTTTGATCGAACGGAAACTTTCCGAATGAATATGTATATGAAAAACGCAAAAAACGAAAACTTTGAAGCTCGTTATCTTAAAAACAGTATTGATGCTCTTAAATAAAAAGCTTGCAATATTGCCTGGTTCTACCCTAGTATGCCCGAATATTTAATGCTTAATATGGGAGGAGTCGCATTTGTCGGATTTTGTTAAAAACAGATTTGATCCGACCTCGATATATTCACTTTATTTGCATGAATCAACTTAAAATCATATTGAGTCATTATAAAATTAGTTTTTGCGTTCAAAAACGAAATTTTGCCAGCAATTTTTTTTTTATTTACTAATTTTTAAGCAAGTTTTATCACTACATTATTAAATTTTTTGTCAAAACCAGCAATACCGGTATTTAGGATGTTTAAAGAACATACACAAAATTGAGGTCTAAACTGAGTTTAACACTAGAAGGACCGGCAAATTGAATATACCTATTCGGACCGCGACCAGTCAAAATGACTGGTAAAGGGAAAATTTTTTATATCATAATATTTTTAACTTTTTTCTTTTGAAATTATTTTGTTATTTATTCGATATCATTTTTGTTATGAAATGGAAATATTTCTTCACCATGGGTGCACGGAATCACCTCATTTTCGCATAGTTGACGAATGCGTGTATGTCATAAAATAAATATTTCAAATAATTATCAATAAATTAAAACACATTATCAATTTAATTATAAAATCATGTTAGATGGCTATAGGTTTTGACCATGGGTGCACGGTTTCACTTCAATTTTGTTTTAGTAGATATTTTCTAGCATGCACCGCTCTGAAATTTTTCAACACGTTGCCTGTAAATTATACCTGATATTGTAGGTTATAAAGCATACTTTTTCTATTAGTAGAGCTATTCACCATGGGTGCACGGATTCACCGCCATTCATCCAAAATCATTTTTTTTTTGCATGCTAAAGATAAAGAATGAAGACTAATATAGATTCAAATGAAAAATTGTGTTAAATACATGGTTTTCACTATGGGTGCACGGATTCACTGCGTTTTAATCAAATATTGGACTTTTTGCAAATTTTTAAAAAGCATTTTAACAAATCTTAACTAAACCAAAGTCGAAACCATGTCTTTCGTGCTGAGACATACTGATTTAAATAACGATTTTAATTTTAAGTTCCGTTTTTTCATTCCTAGAAAAAAAAAATATTTTAATTATATCTTGAAATAATAAATTCATTTATTTATTATTTAAAAACAGGTTTTTGCAATCGTATATTTATCTGATAAGATGAACATCCAAGAAATTGGAAAACGGTTACCATGGACCGAGTGAATTTTAGGAATTATATGCATCAAGTTATGTCGTGCGACGGAAAACAGTGAAAATAAAAATCATGAATCAACATTGTCAAATGTTCACGTTGATTTGTTTTTCCTTTAAAGTTTTTTGATTGATCAATATTGCATTTCAAATACCTATCATATCTAACTTAAAAATATTATGTGTTCTGAAGCAAGTTGAAAACTATTTATTTCTATATAATTTACAACGGCGAATTTACAGCCATTCCGTGCACCCATGTTGAAATATCTTAGCGCCGATGTGGTCTATCAGATAGGCTCTCGCGAATCTGGTCGAGGTATGCCAGGCGTACTGGGTTCGATTCTCAGTATCGGTAAGAAAACACTTGGGTTCAAACCCCATAAGTTGCCTACAGGTAAGATGTGTTTCTTCTTATAATAAGAATGTTCAATAAGAATGTTCAATCAGTTGCCAGCTGGCCAGGTATATACACGGGTGCCGGAATACCTGTAAGTGAACTTCCATTGGAAATTTGTCGAACCTAATAATCTAAGAATGCATGTGAACACATACTTAGGCAGAACTGCGGTGAATGCGTGTACCCATGATGGATAACCAACATATAAAAAATATTCCGTGCACTCATGTTGAAATATCATTTAAATTATTCAGTTTCATAGCTGGTGTCTTCAAATTTGAATAAATGAGTACACAGTTCATAATTATTTTACTCATTCTAGTTTAGTATAAAACATATTTATCACCTAAAACTACTCGGTTTCTCGAATGGACATGTGTTAAATCTAACACAACTTTTACAAATCTTGATGAAATTTCGCCAAATTTTGACAGAATGTTTGATTATAGTTGAGCAACAAAACGGACTAAAAAAATTGGGAGTCAAGTGCTTGAAGCGCCATACAGCGGCCAATCCGAGAACTTCTTCTACAAATTTTTATGACTTCGCATCGAAAATCAATAATTTCATTACGAATGACACACTCCTGCCCACCATAATTTAACTAGGGCTCATTGTCTTGAATGTAGATTGCAAATGAAACCAAAAGCAAGCGAAAAAAATTTATCTTGTTTGAGTTATAGGGTTGTGATTTTTACCAGTCATTTTGACTGGTCACGGTCCGAATGTCCATGGCGAAATTTTTCTCGCTTATTAAAAGAGCTAGTGAAATAAAAAATACACAGTTTTGTAGAGATTCAAAATTCATGAAAAGTCGTATTTTTTGAGAATTTTTAGAGCGTAGTGTTTAAAAGATATTCAACAAACAAAGTGGCCAACCAGTCATTTTGACTGGTGCGGTCTTTCTAGTGTTAAGTTGAAAAACAACAAAGGCGTCTCATGAAATAGTTCGTTCCAAGTTTATAAATACATGAAGAATTTAATTTTAGTTTGTTAAATTTATATAGCTTCCAAAGAGTAGATTAGCAAGCAAGCCAGCATTTGGCATCCTCATAAACAACTGATTGAATCCCAGAAAACAACCCCTCAAACTATAACCAATCTGTTGTAAGATTTCTTTGAATAATTTCATGTAAATGATTTTTTTCATCTATTTTTTATGGACTTAAGCCTCGTGGGTTTATCCATAACACAAGGCAAACACTATTCACATTTTCCCTAGGAATATTCCCAAGTAACGCCGATTGTTTTGTATGACCCTTTGAGCCTCTCATGAAACTTAAACTTGGTCTAGAAGCCTACACAGCATTTTTTTTTTTGCTGGAAACCAGCAAAATTTTGCTGGTTTTTGTCCCGCTGACTTTCCAGCAAAATTTCCAGCAATTTCAATTGCTGGAAAAAACAGCAAACGTTAATGCTGGTTTCCAGCAATTCAAATTGCTGGAAAATCAGCAATCCAGATTGCTGGAAACCAGCTATTTCTTTCAACACAACCGGCAGTATTTAGTATGAAATTTATATTTCAATTCAAAATTAAAGTTTAATATTGGCTGTGCATATAATAAGCAATAAAAACAATTATTTTCTCCCATTTTTAATGAGGGATTAATTTATTATCCAAAAAAAAACTTTTTTTTTCACAACTTTCTAACACCGGCTCTGGCGTAGCCGCTTTGTGCCAAAATGTTGATCATCCGCCACCTGTAAAAATAATTGATTAGTATCTTCTACGGAATATCTACCTGTACAATAAAAACTTACCCTTGACTTGATGCCTGGTTGCTAGAATATAGAGGAAAATAAAATAATTATATTAATTTAACCTTAATTCGTAAAATAGAATCTCACCTTACTTCAGCGTACGAAACAAAAACAAACTCCAAATTGACAACTCGATTGCTGATTTTCCAGCAAACTGGATCAATTGCTGGAAAGTCCAGCAATTTGAAAACCGATTGCTGGATTTTTCAGCAAAAATGACAAGCACATAACCGAATGCTGAAAATCCAGCAATTCGAAAACCGATTGCTGGTTTCCAGCAAAAATTTGGATTGCTTAACGTTTCCAGCAATTTTTTTTGCTGGAAATCGAGGCAAAAATTTACAGTGTACTATAAAACTCTTAGAGCAAGTTCACTGGTGTTGGGAAAAAGTGGTAAAACTTTTGACACTTACGGCACATTTTGAAAATTTTGCCATGCAAAAACATTTTCAAGATCTGTGGCCTTCTAGTTTTTTTACAACACGTGTTGTATTTTCGCATGCTGTGATGTAGAAATTGCAATATTTCTATCAAATACGGCTAAAATAGAAACAGTGTTGTAAAAAAATACAACGCTCCAAGATCTTGAAAACATTTTTGCATGGTAAAATTTTCAAAATGTGAAAATTTCTACCACTTTTTCCCAACACCAGTCAACTTGCTCTAAATGTTACTTGAGATGGCTTATTTGGGGCGCTGATGCATATTCAATTAGTTTTTTTTCCTATTAGCCTTAGTGTTCGAGATAACTTTTGAAAATGGGTAAAAATTCACATTACTAAGATTTCGACAATTCAGTGATCAACTTTTCCGAAGACCGCCAGTAACTTTGAAGAAAAATGCTAAAGAAGCTTTCTTTTATCATTTTTTTTCAAAATAGATTCTTTGATATTTCTTAAAGCATAAGTCAAATAATTTTGCAATTTCCTACAAGGTTTTTAATGACATAAAATCTTCAATATCAAATACTCAAAGACTTTATTCAATGGTGTCAGAAATAAAGCCTGTCCCGACTCAAATTGCATCACGGGAAAAACGCTGTAAAAATTGTTCAATTAAATTCTACGTGAAAATAAGCATAAAGATAATTTAAAATGTATTATTGACACTGCATTTTTTTAATTGTCGATTTTTTTTAAGCTGGAAAAAATGGCGTCACTCGAAGACCAACGATGCAAATTTATTTTGTTTAAAATTTGAAAAAATCCTTTATTTTTTAAGAAAATGTTGCAAAAGAACTTAAAATTATACAGTTAACGGCGAAGTTTTGCTATCAAACGATTTTGGAGCTCTTATTATTAAAATGAAGAATAAATTCAGTTATGTTCAGATGTTTAGTTAGTGATCATGATAACCGTGTGGTGACAGTTTTAAGTGAAATTTTTATTCTTTGATCAGGGCACTGTGGGCTGACTGTATACACTTATACTTCAAAAGGCTGGTTGAGACTATGATTTAAAAATAGTCGATGATTTCTTTGAATTCAGCCACAGTTTTTGAAAACTCAAATACAAGTATTTCACAAGCTACTTGCTAGCATCCTCAGTGGGTTATCAACGATGGCTGAATTCAAAGGAATCATCGACTACCTTGAAATAACTGTATACAAAATGGAAACCCAGAATGTTTATTAAAACTTTTTAAATTTTTAATGATATTCCATCTATGGTGTGATAAAATAAAACTAATATATGATTTTGCTAACTTATAATACGTGCAACTAGCATTCAATTGTAATTTAATCTTTTCTTCTGGATCAAAATTTACAATTTACATTTTCGTTTTACAGTTTCGGATGTACAGCTGTAAAACTACTGATCGATTTTGAAAAAAATAGAGTCATTTTGAAATCCTCTTAATAGCTGATATATTTCTATTGACTTTGTTCAGTTTAAATGGCTTCGAATAAATTGAAATAAATACGAAATTGATCGATAAAAATCATAGTTCCAAAAAAATCCTGAAACTGCCGTAAAAATATTCTGCCAAAGCTTTTCGTATCTGGTTCTGCATTTTTGAGTCAGTTTTAAAGCTGCAGGAAAAGCTGCAGTCAAATTATGTACAAAATTTAATGAATGGTCTTAGGCTGAAACTGCCATTGCATGAATGTGGTATTTATTTTGAATATAATGGATATGCCTAATGCTCACTAATGTGTTATATTTTATTGCCTGAAAATTCGAAAAGGATCGGACAACTCGTTTTTTTTAAAGCGGTTTCACCGTGATGCAATTTGAGTCGGGCAGGCTTTAGTTGTAGTCTTATTTATACATTTTTTTTTAAATTTTAAACTTTTATTATTTCAAAGCGTTGCAGTGTTTCTGAAACTAAAATATCTAGGCTTGATCTGAGTTTTGATTGATGATTCCCAAAATAGAGGTGATAGACAAAATATGAAGAATTGTTCGATTCAGGACGCAAAAATCTTACAAAATCAGTTGTAGAAACAGAGGTTTGTCCGGCCGAATATGTGTGAGAAAACTTCTGGCAACCTTAACTTATTCCCTTTTGACTCTGCGGTCCTTCTCAGTGAAAAATTCATTCAAAAGTTTAGCTCAAGTTCAAAGGATAACTGTTAAATTCTAAAAAGTTTTCCAAAATGAACAATGTACCTATTCCAAAATTTCCTGTCAGAGAACGCAAGTAGTTTTTTTTTGGTTTTTAGCAGAAGTTTCAACGTTCGCTTGAATAAAGGAATTTTTAAGTGAAAACTGGGAATGTCACAACAAGAAGTTAACCTCGTCTATATATATATATATATATATATATATATATATATATATATATATATATATATATATATATATATATATATATATATATATATATATATATATATATATATATATATATATATATATATATATATATATATATATATATATATATATATATATATATATATATATATATATATATATATATATATATATATATATATATATATATATATATATATATATATATATATATATAAACTTAACATTCAATTTTGATTCGGGAAAAATCATTCCTTGAAATGCTCGTTCTTTTATCTAAGGTTACTTTTGAATTGGAAAATCTGATTCGCCTTTTTTAATTTGTACTGAATTTAAATGTAATATAAAACAATATAATATTTCATAACTTTAAAACGTCTCAAAAAAAAACATATATATATATATATATATATATATATATATATATATATATATATATATATATATATATATATATATATATATATATATATATATATATATATATATATATATATATATATATATATATATATATATATATATATATATATATATATATATATATATATATATATATATATATATATATATATATATATATATATATATATATA